>NC_046617.1:7358222-7558222 GCF_900324465.2 Anabas testudineus | reverse complement strand
CTGATGCCATGCTGACCAGCTCACTGATCAATCCTCTGTTCATTTAGCTCTACTCGCCTTTGTGATACATAAAAGGAAAGAGAAGGGATGTGAAGAGAAGCCTATTTGGATCATAATAACCAGAACTGCGACTTCACACTAACAGTAAGCAGAGTGTTTAATGCTGCTGACGATG
Source organism: Anabas testudineus (assembly GCF_900324465.2). Classification (NCBI taxonomy): domain Eukaryota; kingdom Metazoa; phylum Chordata; class Actinopteri; order Anabantiformes; family Anabantidae; genus Anabas; species Anabas testudineus. Next base: position 7,558,047 of record NC_046617.1, on the reverse strand, counting down.
ATATTGTGGACACCACACAAACTTTAGAGCTCTGCAGGCCACATGGAAGTGAATGCAGATTTAAACCCCCCTCCTCCAGAGTGCGTATTTACCCGTCTTGACCTCTCTGCAGAGGAGAGCTGAGCCCCTCTGGAGCTGGTACGGGACCGTGGCTCTGAGGGGCTGCAGGCTGGGGTTGTTGCACCCCCGAGGCGCTGCTCCACTCCTGGCCGACATCCCACCCCCCCACCCCCTCCCCGCCGCTCCGCTTCCCACGGTCGAGCTCCGCTTGTGAAGGCGCACGACGCGGCTCGACGTCGCCTGTTTCCCGGGGCTCGCTGCAGCTGTGCGCGGCGCTGTCTCTCTCCGTCCGCCCGCACGCATTCAGTGGCTCCGCGGCGATGATCCGACACTGTGATCGGGCCTCTTGTTGGGAACCCTTTCTTTTGTGATGACGACCATGATTTCTTCTTTTTTTTTTTTTTTTAATATCCTTATTTTCGTCTTGCAGTTCAACAAATCACAAGAGCTGGAGTTGGATCACTCATCTCTCTCAGTCTCGCAGCTTTTCTGCAAAGTGACAACACAACAGCTCAACCTGTGCAACTCTCTTGTGTAGTAGATACTTCTAAGGGCGAGCTGGTTGGCTGCTGCAGAATACTACTGAGCATTTATTGGTCATTACATCCATCTGTCTGCTGAAAGGGAAAGCCCCCCCCCCCTCCCTTAAAAAACTTCAAGTTCCCACCCACTCTGCTCCACTTTGTGGGACATGCCTCTTCCCCTCCTCCCGTTCAACACCCACGTCCAAACTCTGGAGCTATTCACAGTGTGTAGTCACCAAGGTGTGGTCCGTGCCCCCCTCAAGGTTCACAGAAGATGCTCAGAGGGCCCCGGATATATTTTAATATTAAGTATTTGAATATGACCTGGTCCCACTCCTCGAGGTGCTAAACATGCAAGTTAAAACACATTGTAGGTGTAGCCATAAAAAAACAAATGACTGTTCAGGTTGCAATCATGTCATTATCTAATTACTCCCCTGCCTCAATGTCTAAATGCTTAGTTCATGACACGAACACTTCCTCAACTGGATTATCAAGGGTAGCCGCTGTTATCGTGCAGCTGATACTTCTTGTTCTTCTTGTTTCTGCAAAAATAATAGTGAAAAACTAGAGTACAAAGAAATTGGTGTGAGTCACAGTCAGATTGATTGATATCCATGCTTTTCCTTGTGCAATGCCAGTGGACTCCAAAGTGTTTTATAGAAAACATTTATACTTCAATACATAAATAATTGCATGTGTTTTCCTCCTCCTAGCTGACCATACCACTAGCCATAAGTGACTAGCAATAACTCATTAACTGTAGCTGTGTAAATGTTGCATGACCATGAGCCTTGAACCGAACTTTTGTCCTATCAACTACGCCTTAATGCTGTGACAGCACATGCACATGCTCCCATTAGACACCTTCACAGAACAGCTGAACACTGCAGCAATATGTTCTGGCAGAAAGCTTACTGAAGGGCTCTGTGGTTGCAGTGTTATAACCAGCTGTGAATATTCTATGTACTGGTGAAGATTGCAGCTGTTCTCCTAAAAGAAATACGCAATATGAAAGTGTGCCAGGTTATAGCATCATGCACGAGCAGAACAAATCCAGTGGGCGTTTAGACGTTCTCGCAAACTGTATGTAACGGCCATTTGGTGGCGTGAGTAAGTGTTTGGGCCCATCTGGAGGAATCGTTTGTACAGTCTATCCTGATCTAGTTGGTTAGATTAAGATTTGTCCTATCTTAGAGGATGTTTTACCATTTAGTGACCCATGTGTTTTTCGCTCTTTGTTTGGAAATACAGAGCATTCTGGATAAATTAAACCACAAGATGGAGCCAGATCTGCGTGTGCCATGCAACCATCTGCCATCATATCCAATGACTTTCTGTTTGGAAACCATTTTCAAATCTACTGCTTTTGACAGTGTCTCAGAGAAAGACAAATATTACTCTCTAGCCACAGATATTAATGGAAAAGGCAGTTTATTGCAACACAAAACAAAATTAATAATATGTTGTATACACGTAAAAAGAAACACACTGCTGTGTTGGCTAAAATTAGATAAACAAACATATGCGGTAGCTTTAGATTTGATAAAAAAATCAATAAATAGCTGCACAGATTTAAACATACTGTAACAGATTGTATGTTTTTGATTACTCAAGCAGGAATGATATGCATTTTCAGGGGTGGCAGACCCCAAATACTATTCAGTTACTCACATACAACTTTTTCTCACTTTTATGTGGATAGTGTAAAAACCCATCCTTCACACTACGTGGATATTCGCTATCTCTTAAAATGAACGTCACATCTCTCTTCGCAAGTTGGTGCAGCCAAAGAGCTGCAAGTGCTGTTTTGGTTGCATTTTGAAGAAGAAGAAGAAGAAAACAGAATAAAATAAAACCGCACTGCAGCAAAATGTGAAAACAATTAAAGGAAACAATTCGATGCTTTTGAACACGGCAGATGGGAGTTTGCAGAGGAATAGCTTGATACTGGATGAATGGATTCATAGATACTGTAGGACAAAGTGGAGGCGGGATTGTAGGCAAAGCAGAGAACGAAAAGAGATGCATCCTTTCAGCTTAATGATGACTTCACTCTTGCGTACAAAAATCCACATGTGGTGTCACGACTTTCCTGCTGTAATCTCATGGAGCTGGATGGATGTGGGAGCAGGGTTTCGGTCAGGTGCTTAGGTATGGTCAACGCAGCATCACCAGGCAGACAGGCTGGGGGTTAAATCTCAACTATTGGTGGTCTGGAGCTCCTAGCTGGGAGAGAGCGCAGGGCTGGGTTCAGTGCTGATGTTTACCAAGCAATCGCTAGATTTGAGGCTGGCCAAGGACTTGGAGCTTGGTAATGATGCCAGGGAGCCACACAGACCCAGCATGGAGGGAGTGTTGTCTTTACCTACAGGGACAAAACAGAGAAAATCCCCATAAACTCAGCTTGTGATCATGCATGCAAGTCAAGCTGCCCACGTAGAACACCATAAAAACGGTCTTTGTACAATTATGCGTGCACATGTGCATGGGTGGCTGCAACTGAAGGGTTTTATGCCGTCATGAGCACAAAAACATTCCTACTCAAGCAGAATTAATACATTTATAGAGTGTGATATGATAAAATTCTGCAACTTAATATCATGAGTTTACAAATCCCTGCAAATTTAAATACTGCACTCACAGAAAAGCTTTTCTTACCCGCTGAGGTCCAGGCAGCATCTCCGTTCTGTTGCCCTTCAGTCTTCTGGGAGTCAGAGTTCAGACTGACTTCAGTAGAAAGCTGCTCCAAACTGTGGAAACTCCTCCTGAATGGACAATAACGTCAAAGCACAAATCATTTATTACCTGCCGTAACAAACGGCACGCATTTTCTTCTGTTTTATTAACCCATAGCTTAATTAATGCATTGTAGCAAAGAATAACTACAAATATAAACAATCAAAGACAAAATAGAAGCACTTTGAATATGTAACATGTGTTACCTGCGGAAAAACTTGACATCGTCTTGGTTGTTTGTGATGGTGGACCACTGGTTGACCAATGGGATGGAGAGGTCTTTAGCCAGATGCGAGGAATCACATGGCATAAGGGCAGAGCTGGATGAAGCATGGAAAAAAAACACATTTCGTTTTAGTGAATGTACCTGAATATCACGGACAAAAATATTAGAAAAGTAATATGATTTAATAAGGTGATGCTAATCCAACTCACAGTTGTGCCTGCAGCTCTAGAACAATGGCCTCCAGCTCTTTCTTCTCCTGCTGGCCCTGGACCGTCAGCTCCTCCACCTTTGCTCTCAGACGCTTGTTCTCAGTCTCCACATTCTTCAGCTGTGACTCCCGCAGGCGCACCAGCTCCTCCAAGTATCCCTGCACAGCACATCCCAACCAGGATTTGTCAGTACAGGTCCAAAGTGGGGAACAACAATTTCAGGTGTAATAACCTAATTTTAGTCTATGCGATTCACCTTCTGGGCGTAGACGATCTTAAATCTTTGCTCCATCTTGCGACACTTGTTACTCCAACTCTCCTCGTCAGTCACCAGTGGGATGTAGGGGTGTTCTGGGACGCTCTCCTCGCTGTTACTGCTGTCCACGCTGCGGCGGTCCTCCTCATCACTCAGGTAGTCATAGCTGCACAACAGAGAGGCAGAGAGAGCGCGAGCTACTGCAATGTACATACACACAAGAGACGCTGGAGAGATCAGCTGAGTCAGTCTCACCTCTGGGTAAATTTCAGATAGGGTGTGTAGTCAATTACAGCCGGGGATTTCCCATCCAGAGTCTCCCCCTTCAAACAAAAACTACAGAAAAAAATGAGAAATCAGAAGATTAGTCAGTCTGTGATAATTCTACTGTGTGCTTAATACTAAGGTCATGTTCGGTGGAAGATTAGAAGATATTTTATATGCAATCACATCATAGGTAATTTAGACCTCTTTGCCTTTTGGGCATTACTCTTTATTGTAAATTTATTTTAAAATGGAAATTTTTTGCGTCAGTCTACACATAATATCCCACAACGACAAACTGGAAACATAAACATTAAACAAAATATTTTGCAAATTAATAAAAAAATACAAACTGAACTCTGTCATTTATGAAAGCATTGTCGCTGATGGGCATAAGGTCCCACAGAAATCATGTTTTATTTACAATTTCACACATTAGTGTTTATTATTCTACTTTGTTGACATAGAGCAGTTCCTCTTTCTCGCAGTTACTGTGTGAAATTGGCAAACAGAAGAAGACATAAAATGACACAATTTTATTTCAGGTGATCCAGATGTTGACCTGACATTTACTGTTTGTACGTCTTCACATGTATATGTATGTATGTATCTCGTCACCTGAAATCTATTGCGCTCAGTCCAATCAGCATGCCGGTCAGAACCGTGGCCTCCTCTCTCAGCATAATGGCTCCATCGTCATAGAACCTCCTGTCAAATGAAGAGGCCATTAGCATCTCTGAACTTACAGATATTATACTCATAACACAGTGACTCATTTTACGTATTATTTTCTGATGTTTGATGTTATGAACATCTGTAGCAGACATGTACTTCCATCTGGTGCAAAGGAAGTGACACATTTTATCTCCACATTGAAAAATTATTAGTTCTTACAATGAGTAGTTATAGACACTAATGACTGCACCTTAGTGGCCCCTGCTGTCGACTTAGTATCAAACATGTGGCTAAAATTTTGAAAATCTAAATTATAAGTCTGACCTGGTTGTTCTTGTGTCCCTCAGAGCAGTGGACACATACTCAGACAGACGTTTCTCCATCAGCGCCACTCGAATCCATGCACGCCCCTGTAGTATAACGTGAGTGAGTATTCAGGGGTCTTCTTTACTCCTCTCTCCATACACACAGTTATGCATACAAATATACTTGCCTTGGCTCGTGATGTGCTGATGTTCTCTATGTTTTCAATGCTGGCGATGCAGTTGTTTGGCACCTTGCTGCAAGCCAGTCGGACATATTCCCAGAAACTGCGCTGTCCATCTGAGCTGAACCAGCTTCCTGAACCTGAGCCAAAATTTAAACATAGCAATGAATCATTTCTGCTCTGACAGCAGCCACACTCTACGCACAGCAACAGTACAGCTAGCCAGAAAATCGGATATTTGGCCTATGTCTGTATGCTAAACAGCACAAAGTAACTTCCAAATTTAACTGATTTGCCTTTTTCTGTGCTTTATGTTACCTGCAGTGTTACCTTTGAAGCGATGGCTGAGGATGTGCTCTAAAATGGCAGCAAAGTTAATAAACTCCTCAGATGAGTCATCTATGGGCTCTGCCGTGTACTTTTCTAGGAGAGTCTTTACAGAGAATCTGAAAGACAAGCACACAGAGAAACAGGAATGCAATTGAGAAAAAACATTCCAATCCACATGTGATGGATTTGAACTTGCAGTTGGTCGTGTGCTGCACGAGCTGATGAGATGCAGCTGTGTACTGTATCCAAGCGGACAAATGTACTACTGTATTTGAACCCTTCAACAACAGCGGGGAAGAGGGGTTTTTTTTCTTTTTTTGGCAACCATGCCATCTTATCATACTGAGGTCACCCCAATTGTCTTGTGTACTACACAATGTCCCCCTTCAGCGCTTTGGCAGTGTTATCATGAAAACAATACAATTAATCTCCTGTCCTTTCAGCCTTTGTGTATGCTGTGCTTCCAGGTCCTTTGGGTCGTGTCTCTCTCTAAAGAACTGGCCAGCATCAAAGAATGAGCAAATGATTCCCTCCCCCTTATCTATACATGGTGGTCTGATCTATTTAGGGCAGCCGCTGCACAAGCCTTAGCTTGGCTTTTGACCTCACACGCTCACCCTGCCGCACCACAGGAAAGCAGCTACGCAGCTTGCATGTTAGGAGCCGGCATTCAGGCACAGGCTTGGGCTGAGTGCCTTCGCTTCGATGGGCAACACTAGCATCACCGAGGGCAAGACTGCCCTGGCAGTAGGAAACACCTCCATCGCCAGGGGAAAGACTACCGTCTCTTTGGGCAACTCCTCCATATTCAGGGGAGTGACCACCACCTCCATGGGAGACTCCACCATCCAAAGGCAAAAGACGACTGTGGCTCTGGGACGGGCCAGCTTTAGCCGGGGAACTACAACCACATCCTTCCGCAAAGCTTTGACGTCCAAGCGCAGGAACACCTAGATGGAAAAGACCCCTGAAGCCAAGGCTAAGACACCAAAAGCAGTAAAGCAGTCCAAAAAAGACTCTAACAATGAGTGGAAAACCGCATTCTCATCAAGCAAGACCTCCTTTACTAAAGGCAGGGTTTCATTCCTGAGGACTAAGTACGCCATCTCCTGGGGTAAATCCTCGATCTCCTGGAGCAGAACCACCACAACTTTGGGCAACATCAGCATAGCACTGGGCAAAACCTCTGTCACACGAGGGGAGACCACAAGCTCTCTCACTACTCTGACCTTCACCCATGGGACCAAGTCTGTGTCTGTGGTCAAAACCAGCCTCATCAGAGGCAACGAAAAGCACAGCAACATCTACTGGAATTTTCACACATGAATCCTTCACACATTTAAAAAAACCCACGGATATGTTTATCTGGTCAGTTTTAGCAGGTCAGTAGCATTAATAGTAAATAAAAAAGAGCTGCTATGTTTGTGATCCATGTCTGGATTGATAAATCAATATAATATGATGTTGTTTGTGTGCAACCTGGTTGCACAAAGTACAAGATCTAATTCCCAAGTAAGAAAGGGCTAAGTGAGCTGCAGTTCTAATGGGTCTGCAAGCAAGAGTGAGATTTTCCAAAGCCACACTGAGCATGTTATGCAAACGTGACAGTGATGAGATGATGGCTTATGGTGTGTCGACTTGGCAAAGAGGGGAGGTGTGAAACAGTCGTGTGTGTTGTATGTACAAACAAGAGCTTGTGTGCTTTTCATCAGCACTATTCTCCGTATACTGTTCATGTGCAGTCATAAACATGTATGAAATATCTTTAGTATAAATGTGGTATTTTTGTGCATGCTGATAAGATATTTATATTCTGATGTCTGTCTGAATTTCTATAACTATGCTGCCATATGTTCAGCAGCAAACCCAGTTTGGAACTAGGAAATTGTACAAGCTGATTGATGTAACTGCTTATAAAAGTAACATGTCTTCACACTGTTTGGCTTGGTTGATTTGTATGTAGATACAACTTGTTCCGGGATATTCTATTATCTAAATGATAAAGATTTAGTTGCTGTCGACGTGCAAACAGTTCAGCAAGGATACAAATGGACAACAAACTCTAAGTGAAGAGACCACACCCATAACACAAATACAGGAGAGGTACAATCAAAGCCTCAGATACCCCTAGAGAACATGAACACATTCATCCTTTCTCTTAACAAATCTGGCACTTTGAGACTCAATACACATATGGTATATACAGTCATGCACAGAGGGAATGTCTTACAATCAGAGGCTATAAGAAACAATGGCTCAGAAGAAAGTGATGTCACCACAGATTGCCCCCTTTCTAACAATGTGTCCTTCAACCATCTGGTGTCGTCGTGGTGATGGGACAATTGCTCCACTGTCCAAGTCCCCCAAGATAGGCTGTGGCCACCTACGGCTGCCTCTGTCCATTCACACGGACACATGGGTGGTATGTGGCCTTCCAGAGCCCACGTTGACCAGCTCAACGAAGGCATTATGCGACACGGGGGTCGCACTATCCACGTTTAGCATTCTGGTCTCTTCTGGATTGTAGATGATGTTACTATTACCACAGAGGGCTTGCAGAGCAGGGTGTGCTGCATGAGTGTGCGATGGTTCGAGTTGAGTGAGCCCCGAACCCCGCTGTCGAATCTGGGTCAGGAAGACAACCTTCTCCTCAATGGGCAACACCAGCTTCACAGAGGGGAAGACGGCCTTAACCCTGGGCAACACCACCATAAAAAGGGGGAAGACCAAGCTTGCTATGGGGAACTCCTCCATCACCAGGGGCAGGAGCACGACATCTCTGGGCTCCTCTACCATCACCAGTGGGAAGACCAAGATCTCCCTAGGCAGCGCCTCCTTCAGCAGAGGTACCACCACCACCTCTTTTCGGAAAGCCATCTTCCCCAAACGCAAGACGCTCTAGATGAGAGGAGACCACATTGCAGCATGGGGGGACTGGCACAAAATGTCACAAGAAAACAGCACCATCACAGAGAACATGTGGACGACACTACAGCCTCTGCACAGAGTCTAGGCCAACCGATGACGAAAACTGGATTAAATTTACCTGTGGGGCTTTGACTTGTTTTGGTCATGCCGGATTTATCATGGAAACAGGTCAGTGGCAACTAAATTCTTTCACATAATGTTTTAAGTGGGTCAATCAGGTTTCAAGGTATAATAGAGCTTTAGGGTGTTAGGTAGGGTCCTTGGGAATGTGTGCTTACTCTACTGGGACCCAAAAACTTGAATATTGAGATAAAGAATATCAAATATTGTGTGATTTTTCTTAAGGAATTACAACTAGAAACTACTTGACTATTCTGTCTACAATTTAAGAGGACACGTGTGTCCAAACTGGTCATGCATAGGTAGCAATTCCAGACCAGGCTGTTGGGAAACAACCAAGTGCCCCCGCATGGTTCCTAGGGCCAAGTACAGAAACATCAAATTAATTACATTACTATCTACTGATTGATGGGATAGTATTTAAATCATAACAGAATAAAGTCAAGTGTTCCCTCTGAACTGTCAAAGTGGCATGTTATCTCAAAAAGAACATTACATCAGATGATTGTAAATGAACTGACATCCTTTGATGTGAAGGGGAATTACTGGCGTGCCTCAAATGCAAATGGATGGTGTGGAATAGCAGCATGCTCTTGGTACGATTTGACACTGAAAAACAACTGCAGGGCATTCTGACAAGCTTCTTTTGTGCCCCCTCTCACTCGGCCTGGATCGCAGCCAAGCCCACTCTCAGCTCTTAAAATGCCCTCTTGTTCTCCTTTCTCACCCCTCTACTGTACTTACACAAGTGTTTTCAGTTCACAGCACCACCCAGGATACCCAAAACTGCATTTATCAGCAGTGAAACCTAACCTGTATACGCCAAGCGCTTCACTAATTCTTAACCATCAGCTTTTTTTTTTTTTTTTTTTTTAAACTTTTTCTCCTTAACTCCCTCATAAACATTTCCCTTTCTCCTTATTCTGTCTCTCTTCTTATTTCTGTCTCTCTTTAGTCTTGGCATAACCAGCAGGATCAGATGACACTGACGGACTCCTCACTGGGCGCAGCATTGTGTAACACCAGCCAGTGCTGTGTTTGTCATCCTGAAATGTCGGGGGAGATGTCCTGTCTTGCACTGGATCGGCACAAACGGCCAAGAGAAAGAATGCCTTGTGCTCTGATGAATAGAAACATAATTTGGGTCAATTTCAAACACACTAAAAGATGAAAACATGTGGCTACAGCAGGGTGTGTCTCTCTCTCATCCATCCCCTTTGTGAATAAGTGTCCAGGCAAAGTGTTTCATGGTCAGAGGACGTGTAGAGGGATCAGGGGTGCAATATGGACAGTGAGGGTGTTGGGCTGAGAAGAACCAAGTTGTAAATTAGACGTATGAACATGACAGAGGGGAGAAATTAAGAGTAACAGAGAGTCAGAATGAAAATGATGGTGAGAGAGGAGGCTGCTCCACTGATGACAGATGCCAAAACGATTGGTCAAGCCTTTAGAAACTTCTGCTGGAATTTCACATATACTTGATGGTGTTGGAAAAAAAATTAATGTAGTTGGAGAAATTAAGGAAAATGCAAAGGTAGCTGCACAGAAAACTGAACAGAACTAAAAATCTGTGTTATTCAAAACATATAGGTTCAAATGTTGGCGTTTAATTTTTAAAAATTGAATTAAGAGAGGTGGAAAGTGGCACAAAATCATGCAGATGTCACTGTTTACTATTGCTGAAATGCCCAAATGCATGATGTGAATATGTATCAGTGTTTACTCGAGTACACAACATTTTGTTCTCCCCTCTCAAGCCACACCTCAGAAGAGTTAAAACCTCAGCCAATATGCACTGCACCATCACTCTCCCTCCTTTCCCTCTGTTGATTTTGTTTATAGAAAGCATTTGAAGGAATGACATCTTATATAGGACCTGTGATGTCTCACTCATCTTATCTATGTTTTCTTAGGTTCACCACAGCAATGTGTTCCTCCGTTCATGGACCACGGCATGACAGCTCTTAGCCAGACTAAAGCAACAAAACGGTACATTTTAAACCGACTACAGAAAAAGGCCTGTAAACAAAGAAGTGTATTTGAGGTTGTTCACTAGAATTTGGTAAAATCAGGCCCAATGAACAAAGGTAATAGAGAGTTGCACGAAAATATCCACTGATTACTGTGAGGCTCAGCCCTGCCATAATAAGATAAAACCTGTTGCTAGTGGCAACAGCTCAGAGATACTGTCGATACACTAGTGCCACTGTGGACATAATACAGTACATTTGTTTCAACATACATTTGTTTTTCATAGCTATTAAAGTTAAATTTGTGTGGATGTTTTGATGGCATCAGGTAGAAAACATTACAAGTTTCGGGCTGTGACACTATTTGGATAAACTTGAAAATACCTCGTTACAATGCTAAAAAGCCAGAGCATTCTCCTCAGTTAAAAATTTAAAGCCACAATGTTTTTTACCTGACGACAGCAATTTATGTTTTTTTTTTTGTGTCTGATGGAATTTTTTCTTAATTATAAGTATTGGATTCAGTTTGTCTTATAAAAACGTCTTTGAGTCCCTGAACTAGGCCTTATACAGAAAGGAGTCCCTGTGGTAGTGCAAATATTTATACACGATTGTCTGTTGCTGTACATGTTTATCTAATTAAAATGGGTTCACTCTGTTAAGTATGAGAAATGCTGTGTGGACGAAGTAAGTTTCTGTGCCTGCTACCGGTGACCCACAATATAGATTGAGTATAACAAACTTTAAAGCAGGACAGTGATGTCAGTTTGTCTTTGTTATGAGGCCCCAGAGAGACAGAGATGTGAAACATTAGGTAACATTTCTGAAAACCCACCAGACGACATAACCTCTCTCAAACCCATCAAATGTTGAAAACTGAAAATGTTAATCTCTGTGTGTGTTGACTGTGTGTTAAACATGTATAAGGAAAAAGAGGTCAGACTTTATATATGTGTACATATACACACACACACACACACACACACACACACACACGTATTAGGGGAAAATAAAAGCTTGCCTTGGTGTACTAATCGAGCACTAACGTCAGCTTAGCTTCTGTAGCCAGGCAGCAGTTCAAGCTGCCCAGCCTGCTTTAATGCGCAGCCAGAGGGCCACAGCTGATTCAGAATCTCTCTCCAGTGAAACTGTACGATCACACAACAACCTATGACTACTTGAATCAGCCCTGAGCAGAACGACGTCAAGACCAACAACGTGAAAAGGTCAAAAACATCACAAAGGAGGAGATGCAGATCTGACACAGACACGCCTGGAAGAAAAACCGCCCTCAAAGCGAACGTAATCAGTGTCATGTTGTTTATTAGAAAACAGAAAGAAACTGTGTAGTGAGCATTACTGACTGAAAGCCGTTTGTGAGATTTATTTTCTTCTTGTCCAGTGTGTTTGTCATTAAAATTCTTATGAATAAATCGGCCTTAGCACGGTCGGTCCAAACAACAACAACAACAACAGAGTTTTTATGCCCTCTCTAATCTTCCTTTGTGTTGTAAGTCCACTGTGAGAACTTTTCTTTTATTTCTGGCGTGCTCCATGTGATATTATGTGTTCTGCTTTGTATGTGTCACTAAAACGGAGACAGGACCTTGAACAGATCGGTTCTGGAATAAACATGATTGATTGTGTGTTAATTTTAGAGTGAGTATTGTCATTTTATTTGTTTGTTTTTTTTGGAGACTGTAAACTGCATATTAAGTCAAAGTCAGACACTGAGAATCCTAACAAAAGAAAACAAAAAGAAGAAGACTGACAATATCATTTTCAACTATTTACAATTCAAGACTCATAATAACGGTATGATACATTTTATGAGAGACCAACAAAACCATCAGAGTGAAGCTGTAATTTCCCTACAAGTTTTTAGAGATGTCACAGAAGATAAAAATACTATAAAACAGGATTAGGTAAAAATTCAATTCAATTTATAGCCTCTTTCCGACAGAGCAGAAAAATAAAGCCTGGCAGTAATTCGAATATTTCTAGGTGTTTTATTGAATTGACAAATATGACAATGACAAAAATACTATGGCACCATAATTATTCCATAATATATAATAATTATAATTATCTTGATTTTGAAAAAGTTTAATTATGTTAATGACTGAAAGATTGATTTCATATTGATGTAAGATGTAATGAATAAAATGATGTAAATAATATATTTGACTTCACACAGGTTATGTACACCCCTCCTACCGTGAGGGACCACAGGATGTGAAATCTGGCAGAACTTTGTCTACGTTTCTAATTCTGCCTTTTTATTTGAAATACTTAATATTGTCGTGTCTTTGGGAACCCTAAAAATAAATCAAATGAAACAATCTGGGACAACAAAAATCACTCTGTAGTCAAGCTGCTCGCAGTCACATCAACACTATGACTGGGGTCACAACTGCTATCACACTCAGATACCTGAGCCAAAACAACACAAACTACAACTGATCATCCTGAGTCATACAAGATATGACACAAGACTTAAATGTTAAGGGTGCACATGCACAAGGGTGACATCGCTGTGAATGCAGCCTCATCTATTACCCCTGTGGCATCTGAACACCAGATCCAGGAGGCTCAGCATCTGGACTGTATGGGTTTAATTTACACTCGTCAGGTTAGTTAAGGGTCCTCTCAGCTCAGACAGTTAAACTAACCCATAATGAACTCCCTAACCCCTCTGAAATCAACACAACACAGTGATTCATGGGGGCATTAAATGACTACATATCACAGCCCAGGAAACCTGCTGTGTCTTCTCTCCATCTTTAGCCCACCAGTTGGATTTTCATTCCCTGAGGCTGTGTTTACCACTACAGACTGAAATCAAGCAGGCGTCTCATCCTTTTAAAGAATAAATTAAAAAACAACATAGATCCTACATTTTAAAGAGATACAGAGCATTTAGAGGAGGTGTATAGAGGAAATGTAAAGGCTCTAATAAGACCCTGTATGTTCCAGTTTTCTCATGTACAAATCGAGGGTGTGTGAAGGTGAACACGCACCTGTCCTCACCCCCCCGGCCTTTTCTGGAAATGCGCCCATTACTCTGCACTATTTCCATCCTTTTATTTCAGGACCAAGCGCAGGATTGAGTGGGTTAAACAAATGCTCCACAAATCCCCTCCATTGTAGACGTATTATATTAAATTGGGGATGAATCCAGCCTGTCGACGGTGTCGTGATGTTGCCTTTACCTGCAAACCATGATGAGGTTTTTTCGCTCCACGCCGACGCTCCTGGCAGAGGCCTTTTTCGATGACAGACCCATAGCCATTGCTGTCTGAATGCAGCCAGACTCCATCCAGCGGCGGCCCCGGGGCCTCTTCGGGTTCCGTGTCCAGGCCAGGACCCCTCCCTCCGCGGGCCCTGTGTCCTACAAACACCCCCTGTCCTTTGCGGGAAGCGGAGATGCTGCCGGAGGAGGACACAGGAGGGACGACGACGTCAAGTTAGACACGCTTAAATGTACAACTTCCGGTTAAGAGTTTCGAAATAAAGTCACACTCCCTTAAGGCTATTCGTCGATAGTGAAATAATCAAATTTTATTTCATCTTTATTTCCGGTTGTATTCATCTTACGGCCTGCAATTGACGTAGTGATAATGCCTTCACCTGCTTTTTTCGTATTAAATATATTTTAAACTGTAAAAACAACTATCAAAACCATGTTTGTCAATTTAAAGTTAAGTTACTTTTTTTCTGATGATATTTTACCTGCTCATGGTAACAAAAGAACTGTTGATAACTTTTCAAGAACAATAACCTAAGATCATTTTACATTTTCTAGAAGGCATTGTGAAGCACTTTTGATGCCTTTGGCTCTGTACAGTTCACTTGGAGTAAAGAAAAGGAAAAACTGGCCACCAGGTAATTACCATTCATCTGAATGAGAATGAAACGTAGAAAAAGCCAATTTTTACAAACAAATAAATTACATGAATGTATGTTGTCACTTTCCATTTCACATTGGCCTTTAATACTAACATTTTACTTAGATACCAAACTGACTAATGAGGGGAAATGATTTGGAGAGAAAAATGAAAATATATCTATGCAGTAAAACCAGTGACATGATTTGTAGTTTTAGATGAGAAAGGCAGAAATCGACCAATGCAACAATTAAAAACACCTTTTTATGCATGCCTTGGACTATTACTGACACTGTAATGTAATTAATTATAGGCTATATTTAGAAAGTGTTTTTAGGTGTAGAAGTAATTTAATGATATATACTGGATTTCCATCATACTATATTTATATTTTTATCCTTTTAGTATATATATAGAATATATAGAATAAAACTAATTGAAGTCAATGTGCTACTCGCTGTGTCTTCGGCTCCAAGACACCAGGGGGCGCTGTGGTGCCGGCGGTTATTTATTTATTTACTGGTGGCAAGATGGCGGAGTCAGAGGAGCCAAAAGCGGGTTCCTGCACTTTTCTGTTCAAAAAATCTACAAAGAAATTCTCCGGGCGAAAGAGAAAAGCAAGCGACAGCGATAAAGGTAATAAGATCTAATTTCGCTAATGTTTGTGATGTTTTTTTATTATAGGAAACCGTGTATTGGTTGCATTAACGTCGTCGCTTCAACGGTGATGAAGTCACCAACACAAACTAGCAAATCTGCGTGTGTTCCTGATCCCCTGACTTTATTAATGACAGTAATGTTTATTGATCAACCATACGTGTTATCTTAATGACTTAATGTCCTTACTAACGACGCAAAATGTCTTACTGTCAAACCCAGCTCCCTTACTTTTATTGCCTTTAAGTTCCCACGGAATGTTTACATATGTGACCCGACTTGGCAACCTGCTTTTCTCTCTGTCCTGTGAAATACTGTAGAAATATGCAGAATGAATGCTAGCTGTCATCACAATGAATATATAGCACCTTTAAACACTGGGTGGATTTCCAATTGATAGAGGGAAAATTAGATAACAAATTACAACAAAAATAATTGAAACTTTTTTTTTTTCCAGATGGCAACAGTGACGAGGACCAGAGCTCTGTGATCAGAAGAGGCAAGAAGGACACTCGAGTCAACCCCATGATCCAAAGGGTATGATAATCGTGATATTTCTTTTCTTTAATACTTCATAATCACATCAGCGTGACTCTTATTGAATCCCTATCCAGACAAAGAAAGTGGAAAGAGATGCCGCATCTTCCAGTGAAAGTGAAGATGACAAAGAAGAAAAGGTCACTGTGTCCTACAAGTCCACTCGGTCAGCGGTGAGTTGAGACTTTCTTTTCATGCCACATTGTGCTGTGAAGCATCTTCTTCATCACTTGTTGTGAAGCCACAATCCCTTGGCTTGATGGAAGTAATGTGAAAGCTTTCTAACTTTCCACTATTTTTCCAATTTTGTCCAAAAAAAAACAGAAACCAGAGGGACCAGAAGACATGGGTGCAACTGCTACATATGAGCTAGACACTGAGAGGGACAAGGATGCTCAGGCCATCTTTGAGAGGAGTCAAAAAATTCAAGAGGTAGGAGGAGATGTGCAAAAAGCCTGTTTTTAACAAACATTTATGAATTTCCATAGATGTGTTTTGTAAATTTAAAACACAGTATTGAAATGCTTAAAGTTTATTTTTATTTACTTGCGTCAGTTATACCGGAGATATCAATTTTTTTTCTCCCTGCCAACATTTGCACAAAAGTACACACTAGCATCTGCTGAAATGTTAAATTATACACACATTTCTAGTGTGTAGTAGAAGTTCCCCACTTACTAAATAATATTTGTGCTTTATCAGGAACTGATTGGTAAAGAGGACGATAAAATCTACCGCGGTATCAACAATTACCAAAAATTCATCAAGCCCAAAGACACCACCATGGGCAATGCCTCCTCTGGCATGGTCAGGTGAGAACTAAGAAGAATGTTCATCAAACGCTTTCATAAGACAATTTTCGCAAATGATTAGCAGTATGTAATTTATTCTTTTGAACATATATAATTGTCTTCAACCTTTTTACAGAAAAGGACCAATTCGGGCCCCTGAACACCTGAGAGCCACAGTGAGGTGGGACTACCAGCCAGATATCTGCAAAGACTATAAGGAGACCGGCTTCTGTGGTTTTGGAGGTGTGTATTGGATTCGTACTATTAAAATGTCAGTTTTCAGTTAAATGACTAACTTGAAATTATGAATATATTTTTTTGACTGTTTGTTTTTCTCTCCTGTATCTAGACAGCTGTAAGTTCCTTCACGACAGATCAGATTACAAACATGGCTGGCAGATCGAGAGGGAACTGGAGGAGGGCAGATACGGAGCCAATGGTAAGTTCAGGAGGAGGAATTAATATCAGATTTTTATTGTGTGTGTGTGCGTGTGCCAGCCAGCATTTACATTTCCTAAACATTTCTATGCTTTTATCTAGATGAGGAGAACTATGAGGTGAGCAGTGACGAGGAGGATTTTCCCTTTAAGTGCTTCATATGCAGGGAATCCTTCAAGAATCCCATCATCACAAAGTATGCATCTCCATCTGTACCTTTTCTTCTTCTGTATTACTGTTTGCTAACAACACATTTTAACCAGACAAATGTCTCCCAGGTGCAGGCACTATTTTTGTGAGGCATGTGCTCTTCAGCATTACCGCAAGTCCAAGCGCTGTTATGTGTGCAACACTCAAACCAACGGTGTCTTCAACCCTGCTAAAGGTAACAAGGATCTTTCTGCAACAGAGACTACTACTTTAAAAAAATGAATGTGATAAATGCAGCTTAATGATTCTCTTCATTTCAGTTGTTTTTCTGTCTCACTTTATTCCAGAGTTGATGGCAAAGATGGAGAAACGCCGTGCTGCAACTGACCAGCCACCGTCAGAGGAGGAAGATTAGCAACAACCTTGAACCTTTTCTCCTGTTTTGTTTGTGTACATTTTTTGAATAAATACCTTTTGTAGATATCCAACTGCCTCACAGTGTGGTGCAATCGAGTTAGAACATTAAAGTGAACAATGTTTATTGTTAAAAGTCAAGTTTGACATTTGCAACACTTGTGCTTTGTCCTCACTTTCAAATACATGCAGACAAAAGAAGCACCAATGTAACATTCACTTGTGACAGAGCATCAAACCCAGCAGTAAATTCAAGAAAATACATACTTCTATGCTCTGAAGGTTAAACTAAACAGATGTTATACTTGACCTCTGTATATGATGCATAAAGCATGAGATGTAGTTTGCACTAACACAGGCAGAGAGCTAAGAAATGCATAAACATGCTGTTCACTTAGTTGGCCCTTGGGACAGAGTCTTCCATCTGGTGTAGAGGGCTGATTCAGCTGTGAGGACCGGTGTGCACAATTAAAGTTGTCTCACTGAGCACATTGGCTGAATCAACTGGTCATGTTCCAACAAGAGGTAGTGAGTCCCCTCTGAATATGTAGTAGCAGCTTCCCACTAATCTGTTTCATGAGATTAAGCCACAGACCCTCCTGACACCTCAGCAACAGCAGGAGCAGCAGGAGTCCTGTTGTGTTGCGGCTGCAGGGGGGTTTGTTTCATGTGACTACAATCTGTAAACCGGTGTTGGAAATAGAGGCCATCGGTGCAGTGCAGAATCTGTGCATATCAAGAGAACAAAAGCGTGCAAGAGACATCAAGATGGATGCTGGCTTTTAACCTTCTGAGAACAGCAGCTCCTTTTAGTTAAATTATTTACAAGACGACCATTGCAAAAACAAATTAGTTCCTGTCTTCTCAGTGAGTTTCCCATCAGTATCCTACAGGTGTCTTCCCACCAAGTCCTCCATTGTCAGAAGTCCCAGTCATCCACCTCCAGGTGGCTGAGACCTGATTCCAGACTGGCCAGCCCAGAGTGACTGTCCTGTGGGTGGGAGCTCTCAAAGCTGGTGATGGGCGACACAGGCTGCAGCAGCTCAGGCAGTGCCTCTGACGGCCGCCGTTTGATCTGAGAGTTGGATAAAATTGAAAACTTTTTAACATGACAACATGAGTGACACAGGCTGCTGCAGCAGCTCAGGCAGTAAAAATACAGTGGCAAAAAAAAAGTATGTGAACCCTTTGGAATTTCATGGTTTTCTGTATTATTTTGTCCTGAAACATGATCTGATCTTTCTCTAAGTCAAGAGTATTAACAAATATGATGTGCCTAATAACTGATCTGTCTTTTCATGTCTTTATTGAAACCATAAAAACCTCACAGTGCGAGTGGAACTAGGAACTGGAGTCAGGTGATAGCATACCTGGAGTCTTGTTAACAAAATTAGTTTGGAGGTGTGGACTAGAGCTACTTCGACTGACAAAAATCACTCAAACCTTTTGAGTTTGCTCTGCACAAGAACGCTAAAAGGAGCTTTCTGAGGATCTACGATCAAGAACTGTTAATTTACATAAAGCAGGAAAGGGTAAAAACTCAGTTAGACAACAATCTACTGTACAAATGGAGACACTTTAGGACTGTGGCTACTCTACTAAGAAGTGGGCGTCCAGTAAAAATTAACCTAAGAGCACAACAAACACTCATTAATGAGGTAAAGAAACAACTCAGAGTGACAGCCAAAGATTTGAAGGCATCATTGGAACTGGCTAACATCAGTGTTCATGAGTCTACATTAGGTAAAAAATTGAACAAGCAGGGTGTCTATGGCAGGGCACCATGAAGGAAGCTGCTGCTTACTAACACTGCTGAAAGGCTGAAGTTTGTCAAAGAGCACATTGACACTGTCCACAGCAGTATTGACAAAATGTTTTGTGGACTGATTAATCTATGTCGAACTATTTAGAGAGAACACACAGCACCACATTTGGCATTAAAAATGCTGCTTTGCTCCATCAGTTTGCTTGCAGTGATTGAGGGGAAGAAAAACTTTGCACTATGAGGTTTTAATGGTTGTTCTCAATAAAGAAATGAAAGATCAGAATTCTTTTTGTGTTAAACTTGTTTTCAGTAGTGATATATCTGTGTTTATCTGTGTTATGCTTATATTTTACACACCTGTTTGAAGAAGTGATGGCCTATCAGAGTGGTGGCAGACGGTCTGATTGAAACAGAACAAAAGAAATTCAGTAACGTCCTTTACAATATATCTTGTCCTTAATATACACAATACAAATATATACCTATTTTCTGGATCTCGCTGTAAACACTGCTCAACAAAAGCGTGGAAGTGAGGGGAGAACGTCCGATTGTAGGGGTGCCCTGCTGATGAGGACGTAGGCTCTCCGTTAGAGTGTCTGACCCCCCCGACACCTGGACCCTCACAGATCCCAGAGTCAGCGCCAGAGCAGGACGGTTTCATGGACAGCTCCTCCGGTGGAATAGTGGTGGTGTCCAGCAAACATGGCACCGTCCCATTTAGCTTCTCCAGCAGCATCTGTGGAAGGTAAGAAATGTTATATTACCAAGCTTTTATATTTAGGAGGATAACTGGAAGGTTGTGCTTCATTGATGTACAAATATTTGGTGTTAATTAAAATAATTAGCTGATGTGGCACTCATTATTCAACAAATAAACTGGACATGATACTGTGTTCAACGTGTCATTTCTCTCATTTGCAGGATAGGTGTGGATGACGCAGGAAAACAGGTAAAGAGCTGATGCATCACCTGTGTAGCTGGCATGTCTTTGAAGGGAACATGTCCATTTGCCAGTTCACAGGCTGTAATCCCAAGGCTGTAGATGTCTGACCGGGAGTCGTAGCCCTGCAGGTTCTGAGAAAAGAAAAATTCACATCTTGCCATTTGCAGCATTAGGGAGACAGTATCCACACATTATCAGATAATACTGCAGTTGGAGAAATGCTGTACCTGTTGTAGCACTTCAGGGCTGAGCCAAGGCAGCACCTTCACACTGTACTGGGGGAAGTCGTGGACCACTTTGGCCCTCTGACCATGACGAATCAGACTGAAGATGCTCCTCAGGCCTGACATGCAGACCTGTCCATCTGCGGATATCAACACGTGGCTGGCCTTCACACTCCTACACACAACGAGACACAGCTAAAACACTGACTAGCATACTGACCTATCAAAATTGTCAATGTATTTAAACTCATCAGAAGTATCAGCCACTACATTTATAAATGTAGTGCCACATGGTATAGCAACTGTGGGACGAACATTTATTCTTCTTATTTGGCAAAAAAACTATATGTAAAAACTAAATGCGTGCCTTACCGGTGGACATATCCCATGTGGTGGATGTATTCAAGAGCTTTGAGCATGCCCAGTAAAATGTATGCGATGGTCAGCTCACTCATGCCATCAGTGAAATGTGTGCAAATTAGATCTCTGGCTGAGCCTGAAAAATGAGCAAACACAGATGGCCATGGTGAGAAAGCGTTTACACTAGTGGCATTAAAACATTAACAAACATTTGTCCTCGACTTACCATAAGCCATGAAGGGGGTAATAACCCACAGCTCATTTTCAGCTATAAAGACGCTCCTGTACGGTAGAATACTGGGATGGTGAAACAACTTTGAGACATGTAACTCGCCCTGGGAGACAGAGGAAAGGAAATTACACCTTATTATTGATGACAAGCAGAGATGAGAAGATGATTCACACTGTATATAGGCATAGGAGGGCAGAGACAGTGAATTTAATGGAACATAGACAAATGTCTTCCCAATAAAAGTGTTTTATCCACCAACAGAAGACAAGCAAAGACTATGGGATTGATGGATGATGGCAGAGAGATGTAGACCTGAAGGTAGGCGACCATGTCATTAGTGCATGACTCCAAGTCAATGCGGCGGATGGCTACGTGCTCCCCTGTTGGTCTGTATCGAGCCAGATTAACAGTCATCAAGTCGTCAAGGCCCCGACCTAAAACACACACATGGATTTCATTAAAAAAAAAAAAAACATTTGTGTCACTGTTAAACAAATATCACCCCATCCTTGGTTGTTGAATATTGACGCTGTAAAACTGCAAACCAATACATAGCTTAGAAATATTTTTACTTTAATCTATGGTGTAATAACTACCGTACACTGCTAGGTGAAAAATAATATATAATTTTTTTTCTTTCTTTTATTATTCACTGGTTCAGCGTTCCAACTCTAATTCACCAAACTCTCGTTACTGTGCAGGCGTGTTGTAAGTAGCTTGTTTCAGACTGATAAATGGTAACTGCTTGTGCGGACGTATGCAATCACGTAGCTGTCAGCATACGCAATACCCCTAAAATTGCTATATCCAGGCTACCTGCTCCATTTTACTTGTGGGAAAGTTTCTTTAATCTTACCGATAACAGTGAGGAGCTCGTATGAGCTACTGTCCGGGAGGAAGCTGCCCATAGTGTCCCGACGTGGGAAGGAGGTCAGACTCTCCTGACTATCCTCATGGGCCTGAAGGTGGAGGAGAAGAAACAGAGCAAATTAAGATCAAACATGCCACACACTTCACTTCATATAGTGCAAGACCAGTGCTGAGGGGCTTGTGAGTGACTACCACAGTTGGACATGTGATATCTGTCAAAAAACAGGCTGGGGTGTGTTGGTGTGACCTATGGTACTACCCAAAGAAATAAATAATTAAACGCTGGGAACATAAAAAGCATCTACAGTAGGTCCAATAATTAAAGCACATCCCCACACCAAAGATCCACTGAGTATAAACTGTTTTTGATTTTATGGTCTCAGATCATTTGTGAAAAACAAAAACATGTTTTAGGAGGATTGTATGAATTTTTAATATACCTTGTCACAACGTCAGAATTATAAAGTGGCCTAAACATTTCCTATATCTCCCTGACTTTAGTTATTTGAGAAATGTTTATTATAAACACATGTAGAGAGAAGTTAATACTCTTGAAGTGAGGACTCCTGAATTCCATCAATTTATTGCTATTCAAATGATGGAAATGGACAGATTGCAGAAGCAAGCTGTAATGAAAAATGAAAGAGCTCTGCATATGAATATTTGGACAGTTTCCATGGTGACCCGAATGAAGACACACATTCAAAATTAGAATAGTGCACTTCCTTGAGAACAGATAAGCCAGAGGTGACTTCAAGATCAAGATGACAAGAGACATACACAACTCTTCAAATATCCTCACGGATAAAGAGTTGTTCTCTGTGCGGACACGTCCAAATGGTCTGCCATAGGTCAACTTCAGAAATGTAACATGCTATGGCAGCCATGACGTAAGGGAACATCTGTAAATGTTGATCTGATCACATGGGTTGCTGTACAAACTGCCATGGTGATCAGACTTGTGTTTGCCATGCACTGCAAAAGCTGAATACATGGAACTCCATTCATCTACAGCCCACAGGCAAACACAGTGGCTGACATCAGAGTGGGACAATGCGTCAGTTCACCATGAACTCAGCAACAGACCATAAGCATGACACAAAACATCTGTGGGATACAAATTAGTCGAGACTTTTAGTACAAAAGGACAAAAAGGCACCCAACGCCAAAAGAGAGCAGTCAACCTGAAGTACAGCATGTTAAGAGCACACTGAAAACTCAGACAGGACCAGACTGTATACACTTCACTAACACCGTATCAGTAACAGTAGCCCTGGTGAGTGAGGTGAGATGTCCTTCTGAGCTGTGTACAGAATGTACAGCATGTGTCGTGAACAGGACACTCATGCATACATCATGCAAATGCGCAAAGTCTTCAGAGTTTGTGAATCTCTCTAAATTTGTGCGCGCACACACACACATGCATGCACGCACATATGCAAAAGGCAAATGGGGGATGATGATGCAGTGGCAGGAGTACCACACTTACTTTCCTGTGAGAGAGTCCCTGAGCTTGCTCTGGGGTAGAAAAACCACATCAATGACATATAGACATAGTACACACACAAGACAAGAGAAGGATCTGTGTTTAGAGCAGCTCTTCAACTGGGAAGCGCAGCTTCTGGTAGTGTGGGTTTGCTGCATGCTGGAGTCTTTGAGGCGAGTATAATTGATCTTTATGATTAAAATTAAACTGCACTGCAGCTACAACAACCACCTACAGCACAAAAAGTGCTCACATCTATAAAAAGACTTAATTAATTATACTATTTTCTTACAAAGCTAATGATGTGCAAATGATGGAGTGATAAACAATCCAGCTCAACCCTGCAGGTTCTTTCCAGATATTGTGTAAAGCAATGGAAAGACAGCACAGCCAAAACATAAATGATGTACTTGAGCAAACATGGGACATCAAACAATGACCAGCCAGCGAGAAAATGAAAATGAGCTACAGCTTGCAAAGTAAGAGGTAATCACACAGTCCCGCTCATAAGAAAAAGTCAATGATGTTCCACCAATAAAGTATAACCTATATTGCTTTTAAAAAACACATGTTGTCTCAGGGTTTTAATGTGACTACAGGAAATATGTCAGTCTTACAGGGGAATTGATGTATGAAACCCACTGACAGTACTTCAAATGTTCCAGTTTAAAGAAATGTAAGAGGTGATAGCACTGAACTGTATTCTTCTGTCTCCAATACTGAAATAGAAAGATTATTCCAACTTCATCAACTATTTTTAGATTAGACTGCAACTTATTCCCACATCCCCTGACCTTCAAACACTTTTCTTGAGCTTTCTGGAAGACCGACACACAAAACTGCCAACATCTTATAAAATTGCATAACTAGATCCAAATACTGTAAATGCAGAAACTACTGTCAACATTTATTCACCCAGATCTTCTATTATGGCAAAATAATATTATGCAAAGTTTTCCTAATTATCAGCTTAATGTCTTTATAACATAAGTGCAACAATAAAACCTCAAATCCAGCATAGACTTTCTAAAACCTAACTGCTACCTCAAAGCTTTGTTGTATTAAAAAACACGTGAAGTCTAGTTTAAATTCACTATTATTTGCCCAGTAAAGTGTATGTGTTTAAACACAACGAAAATGTCGAATTTAAATATAAAAACTTAGATAAAGATATCTAACAAGCAAAATCAAGTACACAATATTGTAAACGCAAGAGAAATGCATTAGACATAAATCACGAAAAGCTTTAAATAAAATTGCAGACTTGTTGCATGTGACAAGCCCAAGCAATACATTAATTACAACACAATTTTGCTGGTGCCGTCCACTGATAAATTATTGCAGAAATCAGTGATCAGAAACAATGTGACAATAACACTCAATACAAGTAACAGACAACTGATTGAATGGATGGAAAACTTTCAGATTTGCAATTCAAGTATGATGTCTGAGAAGCAACAAAGCAAACCAGAAGCAATACTCTGTTTGTGCTGATGATCACCCCAGTGTGTAAATAGTGGGTTGGGATTTTTTATTTATTTATAAGTTGATTTGCCTTGAACCTCACCTCCAAATAACTCCAAATCCCGCAGGCTCTCCACACTCAATTTCTCAGATACCCAACGCTGACAAACACAGAGGTTAATGACAGACATGGAAAAAAAAAGAGAGAAAATGCAAGCAAGAATAAGGAAAGGTTCCTCAGAAGCATAAACACAGTTAAAGCTGTTGGGTAAAGCATCACAAATAAAAATGTACAATACTGTCTTGTCATGGTAACATTAGTGTCTGATTGATTGCAAAGGAAACAATCATAGATGTGATTATAGTGTCAGTTTCACTTACAGAGATTAACTCTTCTCCTGAACAAAGAAAACATTTTAATAGAACTAACAATGAAAACCAGCATGGTGTGTTGCAAAAAGTACAACAAGTGCATTGTTTATCCTAGGTCAACAATTTATTTAATGATTGTCTAGTAAACTGGCCTGGTAAGCTATAACTAAAATAGGATGCACATGGCAAACACTTACAAGAAAAGACATGGATCCTCTTGAATGTGTTACATATAATGCTGAAATAACATCCAGGGAATATCTGTGAAGAAAAAGTGAAACAACTGTGAGGGTCAAGATGTCTCTGTTTGATCTCTGTTATTTTATCTACTTTATGTACTATTTATATCTGTGTTTGTGCTTTGCATGTTTTAGTGTCTAATAATGCAACCTAATGTTGTCTTGTTGAGTAAAAGATAGAAAATGTAATGATGATGGATGAGTTTTAGTTACAGTAAATATCCCCTACAAAGACGAACACATTACTTGTTTTGCTGTATTAATTACGTATAATACAAAAAAGCACATGGGTATAGGAGATTAAATCTGAAAGTTACAGTGTAACATTACGGAGGAGAAAATAATTGTTTTGGCACATAATCAGTCATATTAATTAGTTTTACCTTATACATTTCTTGCATATAAATGATTACTCTTTACGTGATTGTTAAACCTTGAATAGCCAAGTTACAATAAGTCTACCTACTAGATGGCAACAATGGTAATGGATAATACTTATTCGTGAGATAGAAACTAATAAACATTCACGCTGCAATGCCAATGGTTATGGAAACACAGGTATGCTGACTTCATTTAGACAACCCAAGAAAAAATAAATGAGTAAATAACTAATTGCAAATCCGTCACAAACGAAGCTCGGTGCTTGCTAATGGCTCGCTAATGTTGCCATGATGGAGATCGCAAGCTAACAACTACAAATTACCGTTCGCTAGAGCACCTACCGTAACTTATTTTAGCTTACCTAGCTTGAACAGCAGTGCCTTGGTTGAAGTCCTACCCTGTATTTTAGGCAAACGCATTTAACCAGCCATCCTCTTCATCGAGATGTTTTTGACAGCACTCCACATCGCTTTGTTGGTTGACCGCCGCGTCGCACACGAACTACGACACGCCCACAGTCCAGCTTAGCGCGCACCGATGACGACGCATCATTTCACCTCAACACAGACAGGAGCTTAGCTGTACTGGCATCAGAAAAAGGTAAATACGCGCCATTAACGACTGTTGCTAAATTATTGATTCATCCAGTCACCGACACACGTTTTCGTACGCTGGCTAGTGTTGAGAAAGCCGCTCTAACTGGCCACACTCACGGCAAATTGCTACGCACACTCCCATCTCGGCCTCATCGCGGCCTTGAGGCTAATGCTAGCGTAGTATATGAGGCTAACGCTATATAAATAATGGCTAGTTTTGTGTTGTTATGCAATTGCTGTAATGCAAAGTAAACCCTTTTCAGCTGGATCATAATTAAAACCAACTTTTTGTCAATGCGGTTACGTCGCTTTTTCAGCTCTTGAATGTCGTCTCCTGCAGAACCTCAATCAAATATGCTTGATTATTGCATTATTGTTTTTTTGGTAAACACGCATGGCTTCATAGGCAGTAATGAAATTGTAAATTTTAAGCACTAATTACAAGATTGACTTATGTTTACCAAGCACAGTTACATAGATATAGAAGATTAGTCATACACAATGTTATAATAATAATAATAATAATAATAATTAATACTTTATGCTAAGTTATGTGAGCCCGGCTCTGCTGATATACAAGTGGTTCTTCTAAATACTAGTTAACTAATAATCGTTGAATAACTGCTGAGCTAAAAGAGCTTTTAATATTCAGGGGTTTGTATTGTTTAGCCCCTTTGATTGGGAGTTCCTTCAGTAAAGAAACAAGGCAGAACAACTAATACAGCATCTTTATGGTTATGAAGAAATTAGATGGTGAGAGTTTTTTAAAAAAGAGTTTAAAAGTGTGTTTTGTTTCTTGTTTTCACAGCACAACCATGAACTGGAACAAAGGTGGCCCAGGTGTGAAGAGAGGTTTTGGGTTTGGAGGATTTGCCCTTGCAGGGAAAAAAGAGGAACCCCGCCTCCCTCAGAAGTCTCACACATCATTCGGTCCCACAGGGTCAAGTGGAGGATATGGGAAGAGCCAGCAGCTGCCATCATTCTATAAAATAGGGACAAAAAGAGCTAATTTTGATGAGGAAAATGCGTGAGTATATATTAATTCAATGCCAAGGAAATATCAGTGTATGGGATTTCTGGTATTGAGTAGGTATAAATTTGTATCTTAAATTTCAACAAGGTATTTTGAGGATGATGAAGAGGAGTCTAGCACCAGTGTGGACCTACCGTACATCCCAGCTGAGAACTCACCTACACGTCAGCAGATGCAGTCTGGTGGAGGATCAGACAGTGAGGATGACCCACTGGATGCCTTCATGGCAGAGGTTGAGGTGAGATAAGAATAGCAATTAGGCAGAGATAATTTTCATATAATTAATCTGTTGTTTTCTTAATTTATTTTTATTTATTTATTTATTTTTATCTAGAACCAAGCAGCTAAAGACATGAAGAAACTTGAGGAAAAGGAGAAAAAGCCGGACAAGTAAGACTTTATTGTGCTTACAGTTTTTTATTTGTTTTATTGATTTGTAGTTGTATCTAAGGTTCTTAAATTGATATTTGACTAGATGGAAAAAAAAAAGATTACCATCTCATATTTTGTAAATTAAACTATTAAACTGGAAAAACTCCTGTTTTGAAACTACTAATGTGACAAGGTAATACTTTTACTTTTTATTAATCACTGACACATTATATATTAAGTATGTTTACTGGTACAAAGAATGGCACATATGGCAATGTTTTTCCTGACTTAATAGCTGCAATCAGGTAAGCAAAGTGACCTTAGTGATAGTGGGATGTGGGCTATCTTGGGTGTATGAACGAGCCGCAGGGAAGTTTTTTTTTTCTCCGCTTGTCATTTCAGGGGTATTCGTGATGACATTGAAGAAGAAGATGAACAAGTGAGTGAGCCTTCCAAAGTTTTTAATCCACTACATCAGAGACGTCTCCAGAGCAAATATTTTCTACATCCTCTCTAATTTTGTGAAGCTGCCTTTCTCCCCCTCTGACCATGCAGGTTGCATTTAGTTGTGTATATTATTAGTGCTTTTTTGAAAATCTGAAAAGGGTTATTTTAAGAGTAATTTAACCTTTTCTTATAAAGCAGAATGTCTTTTCAGGTATTTGTTATAATACTGGTGTCTGGATGCTGTAGTAAGCAGGACACTGGTTTAGATCTTCACATATAAATTTGTGCTCTCTGCAGGAAGCCTACTTCCGCTACATGGCAGAGAATCCCACAGCCGGGCTGACCCAAGAGGAAGAGGAGGAGGATATTGAGTATGACAGCGATGGTAACCCAATCGCCTCTACCACCAAGAAAATCATCATGCCGCTTCCCCCTATCGACCATTCAGAGGTACAGTTCTCAAACCATTTGAGCACAGACAGTGTTGTCACAACTACAGATCAGTATTTAAAGTGTAGTGTTTTTGTTTTATTTATAGTCAATTCTTTTTGTTTTAAACTCCAGATTGATTACCCACCCTTTGAGAAAAACTTCTACAATGAGCATGAGGAACTCAGCAGTCTCACTGGGACGCAAGTGATGGAGTTACGGCACAAACTGAACTTGAGGGTAAGTTTAGGATTTGTTTTATTATTATTTTTTGGCTACATTTCCATTTTTAGCACTTCTCGTTCAGTGGTGGCTGTAAAAAGTTTTGAGGGCCTTCCTCATGTACAGTTTTATTTTCATCAATAGAACAGTTTTCCTCAGTGTCCTCTGATGCTGCTTCTCTCTTCTGCCAACTTTTTCTTTTCTTTCTCAGGTTTCAGGAGCTGCGCCCCCAAAACCTTGTACCAGTTTTGCCCATTTTGGCTTTGATGAGCAGCTAATGCACCAAATTCGCAAATCTGAGTACACTCAGCCTACACCAATTCAGTGCCAGGTATAGAGCAAGTTTATTTCAGGTCACATAGTTAATAACGTTAAACGTTTGAATGGTTTCATGTGGAATTTTGTTTTTGAATCTGGCTTCTAGGGTGTCCCTATAGCTCTGTCTGGGCGTGACATGATTGGTATTGCAAAAACTGGCAGTGGCAAAACTGCTGCTTTTATCTGGCCTATGCTGGTTCATATCATGGATCAAAAAGAGCTTGAGGCTGGAGAGGGACCTATCGCAGTTATTGTGTGTCCCACCAGAGAGCTTTGCCAGCAGGTAAGACATGCAAACACACTGAGTCAGACTTTGCGATTGTATAGAAGGTACTTTTGTAATATTTAGTAACTTGTCCACTAATATACAGCACTTTAAATATTTCTCAGATTCATGCAGAGTGTAAGCGATTTGGGAAAGCATACTCACTGCGTTCTGTGGCGGTTTATGGAGGTGGAAGCATGTGGGAGCAGGCCAAAGCCCTGCAGGAGGGAGCAGAGATAGTTGTATGCACCCCGGTAAGAGGAAGAAAGACCAGCTTTTGTTTTTAACCTTGCTACTATGAGAAAAATTCCCTCTCCACTCCAACAACAAATGTGAGATTTGCCATTAATGTGTTTGCACAGGGGCGACTGATTGACCATGTTAAAAAGAAGGCCACATCCCTGCAGCGAGTGACATACCTGGTGTATGATGAGGCAGATCGCATGTTTGATATGGGCTTTGGTGGGTTGGTATTTTCAGTGCTGTAGTATAGATGTTGTAAACCTGCTTTTTGCACTGTAACTTTTATTATTTTTCTTTTCCCTTCTAGAATATCAAGTTCGATCTATTGCTAGCCATGTCCGCCCCGACAGACAGAGTAAGTGGCTTTCCTCATATTTGTTTTAGCAGGGCTGCAGAACATGTTTATGTGTCTTAATGTGATGTCATTTACAGCTCTCCTGTTCAGTGCTACTTTCCGAAAGAAGATAGAGAGGCTGGCCAGAGACATTTTGGTAGATCCTATCCGTGTGGTGCAAGGAGATATCGGAGAGGTGTGTGTGGCATAGCATTTAATCTATCAACACATTACTTGTAAAACTGCTATATTTAGAGCTGTAGCTTTATTAATGTGTCCGTATGGCCTTTGGTTTGTCACTGAAATCTTAACAAATCAATGTTTGCTGTTTGACCAGGCCAATGAGGATGTGACCCAGGTAGTGGAGCTGTTGCCCAGTGGGACGGATAAGTGGGGTTGGCTGACGAGGCGGCTTGTTGAGTTTACCTCCTCTGGCTCCGTCCTCATCTTTGTTACTAAGAAGGCAAACAGTGAGGAACTGGCTACTAACCTGACACAGGAGGGGTACAGCTTGGGTCTTTTGCATGGAGACATGGACCAGAGTGAGAGGAACAAAGTCATCAGTGACTTCAAGAAGAAGAATTTGCCTGTTCTGGTGGCCACTGATGTAGCTGGTGAGTGCATGATTAGGTGTTGATGGAGACGGAAGAGGTTTCTTTCCTTCGTCATTGCCTGATTTTTCAAATGTATTTTTGTCCTGTGTCATGACACTTTATTTTACAGAATATCTACATCAAGAGCTAAGAGTACTAGAACTATGAAATCATCTCATTAGTGTGGAATATTTTGACATTTTCTTACTTCCTGTTTGTTTTCCTCCTCAGCTCGAGGTCTGGACATCCCATCCATTCGCACAGTGGTGAACTACGATGTGGCACGAGACATTGACACACACACACACAGGATTGGTCGAACTGGTCGTGCAGGAGAGAAAGGTGTTGCTTACACTCTCCTCACAAGCAAAGACACCACATTTGCTGGCGACCTTGTGAGAAATCTGGAGGGAGCTAACCAGGGTGTTTCTAAAGAACTGATGGATTTAGCCATGCAGGTGAGTTAGAAAGAGATGAAAAGATTTTATACTAAGTTTTGGACTGAATGTTTTTAACTTTGTTGTGTTTTTCCTTCAGAATCCCTGGTTTAGGAAATCCAGATTCAAGGGTGGAAAAGGGAAGAAGCTCAATATTGGTGGTGGAGGTCTTGGTTACAGAGAAAGACCGGGCCTAGGGGCTGAAAGTTCTGTGAGTTACTGTTTACTAGATGACAGCTTTTCATGATCATAATGATTACTATGAACTGTAAAATACTGTTATAAGCCAGATATACATATTAAAGATTCATAGTGGTACTCTCTCACTGATCTGGTTGTAACCTTTTGTTGGGTTTGCAGGAACGAAGCAGCAGCAGCAGCAGCAGCAGCAGCATATTGTCTTCCACTAGTGGCTATGAGGGTTACACCAAACCAGCCACTGGGGCAATGGGAGATCGCATGTCTGCAATGAAACAAGCCTTCCAGGTAGAATGATCTAATTTGTAAATTCTTTGATACAATAGTTTTTTTTACACCAGTGTTTTGGATTTTTTTTATGATTTTATCTAAAACCCTTTCTTTGACTATATGTAACTAATCTGTTCTTTTTAATGTTCCTCCTTATTCTAGGCTCAGTATAAGAGCCATTTTGTGGCTGCAACCAGTGGCCCTCCAAAGCTCAGCGCCAAGTCTAGCAGCTCGTCAGGCTGGACCAGTGCTGGCAGCCTGAGTTCTGTACCAACAGAGGCTCCTAATGGATCAGAGCGGTCATATGCTGCCACCTTGTCCTTAGCTGGCTTCACCAGTGCCGGTTCTCTGAGCTCAGTGCCCACCAGCCAGACTAGTTCACAGCACAGCTACACTCCACCTGCACCTCCCCCGCCAAGAGACAGCTCACGAGACAGCTCAAGAGACAGACACGGAGAGGACCGGGGGCGCCATGGAGACAGTTACCACCGGCACAGTGATAGAAGTGATCGGCACAGTAGCGATGACCGTTACGGAGAACGGGATCGCCATGGAGAGAGGGATCGTGACCGCCACGGAGACAGAGATCGCCACAGCAGCAGCCGTCACGGCGACAGTCGTAATGGAGAAGGCAGCAGGAGGGACAGAGATGATCGGAGGAGTGAGAGGGATGGGGGAGACAAAGGGAGTGGGGAGGGGAGGGACAGAGGAGATGATAGCTTCGCTGTCCCTGAACCACCAAAACGCAGGAAGAGCAGGTGGGACAACTAAAAAAAGGGTAAACACATTATAATAGCAACTGCTCCATGCTGAGCTTGTCTGTTGTGGAGGCAGATAGCAGAGCATATCAGAGGCTGACATATTGTAAGCACAGAACTGTATGGGGGATGTTGTGGACTCTGAATAAATGGGAAGTACACCAACACTACAGGTCAGGTTGGTGAGGAACTTGTGATGCAGACTTTATTAGACAGATCAACACAATCAGCTCAGAGACAGCCACTGTATATACACCATCAAGACTGTTATTGTAAGTCAATAGGTTTAAGCAATAGAGCTGTAATGAATCCTGCTGTAAGCAAACAATTCAAGTTTGGATGTACTAGTTGATGTGTTTATTCCCATTGAGTTCCTAACATGCTGTTGTGCAAACCCGATTAATATGATTTTTTTTTTTGTTAATGGATATTTGCCAAGTGTCTTTGTATGTTTGCGTTTTTTAATCTGCGAAGCTAACTCCTAGAGCTGTTTCATTTTTGAAGATGCACTGTGACGATTCATGGTCCTGCAAGTACAAAATCTACAGAAAAAGAAGAAAGCCCTTTTCGTGTCTTGTAGTTACATTTTAGTGATGTGCCTTTCCTCGGCATTTAGTGTGTCTATGCTTTCGAAAAGTTTTTCAGGAAGATGATTTGTTTGTAAGAGGGGAATATGAAGTGTTCATTCACTAATGGAAAATGTGATGTTTCCATTAAAAAGACGCTTTCAGTATCACATTTTGTGTGTTTCCTATGATATTCAGTTTATATCACCCATTCTAAGGAACCAATATACACGCTGGTCTTGAAATGTAATACAGTGTTTTTCACCAGATACTTTCATAATTCTTTTTATTACTTGGATATATTATGTTATAGTGCATAAAATACAACTGTATAAATAGGTAATTGCACAGTGTTACATTTGTCACGTGTATATCACAACACCTACAAGTTTAACTTGCTGCAGATTATCAGAAAACCGTTATTAAACATTGATTAGTGATGATGGTAACTGTGTTAAAGTTACTGAATTTACTACGATTAGTAGTAAGTTGCACACGTAGACTGGAAGACCATGAGCTGTTAACCCCACCTGTCTCAAACACAAACGCCATAACTGTATGTACTACAGTACAGTACTCTACTAAATGACTGGTAAAGCAGTTTAACCAGTTGTTCCACCTGCTGCTAACTGCAATAAATATACTTATACTAATAACGAGTTAATAGAATAAAAGCATAATAGAAAAAAACAAGTAGTAGTAGTAGTTCCGCGTATTGACCACTGGGGGGCAGAGAACACAAGACAGAATATAATCATGTAAAACTGTCAAAAACTGTAAACCTTTACAGAGCTAGTATTTATTGCAGTACTTTTTAAATCGCTGTAAATTACTAAAAAAACAAATATGGAATTATAAAATCAACAAAAAGGCGTTTATTATAAGCCAGAAAACGTTTTATGTTTTGCTTTATTTTAGAAATTACAGAGTATCTACATTTATCATTGGTTCATTTTTTAAATGTATGTAATACTAACATGATACTTAAAGCATTTAAACTTTAGGATTACCGTGGATTTCATCTCCATCACTTCTAACGATAATGTCTTCGCATTAGGACGGCTGCGTTTAGGGTCCGCTCTGGACAGGAGGGATGATTACAGCAAAAAAATAAAAATAAAATAAACAGTTTCACTGCTCACATGGGGACCTGGGCTGTTGTTTTAATACAAACTTGAAACACCATGAGCCCGCCATTTAAAACATCTTAAAAAAAAGATTAGAGATAGTGTTTAAACGAACGCTTCCTTGTTTCAGTGGTGGTCGTGGTTTATCCGACGTCACTTGAATGCTTCAGGGACAGACGCGAACCAATAGCGTGCGACATCCTGCCACAAAAAAAAAAAACCTGTTCTGTAGAAAACCGAGACGAGGAGACTAACGGGGACCAGAAACTCACCGGCACCGGGGCCAGCGTCCGCGACAAAGCCTCCCAGGAAAGTGAATGAGAAGGCAGATATCCTCCTCCAGCCACCGAGCGAGCAGAGTGCGGGTTATTAGCCAGTGCGTCGCAGACCAGAAGCGCAGATGGTGAGTGTGCCTTTCCCCGGCTGTTGTGCGTCTGCAGCCTCCCCTCCCTCCGCTGTGCTCCCTTCTGCTTCTCCTCCGTGAGATGAGGTGAGGTGATGATGTCCGTCCGCTCTCTGGGGCTCGGCTTGTTTTTGTCCTCCGCGGCGCGACGAGTGTTGGAGGCAGCTACAGCGTGTGTGCATGCGATGCGAGCTTTATGTTTGAAGTGTGAAGGGTTGTTTTTTTTAACACCCGCCGTCGTGTTCCTCAAAATGCTGAATGCTAACAGTGCGCCTCTTGTTTTAATGCGATTTAGTTAGCTAGCTTCATGGCTAGTTAATATCAACAATGTGATTTAAGCCCATTGAACAATACTTGTCACACACACATCGTTTTCGTATCTCTCCTTCTAGCTGAAAATTCATCATTTTATTTGCTGCACATCAGCCAATTTCTAGACGGATTTCATATATTAAATTGTGTGTTTTTTTTTTGTTTTGTTTCTTAGCAAATACATGTAATAACAGGCCTAAAGTAGGGTCCAACATGCTGTCTTGCACGTGAAATGAGAACAGTGGAGTAAAAGGGGTTTATAATTGATTTAATCCTTAAAACGCTTTACAAATTCAGACAAATGATCACATAAGTAAAAGTAGAAGATCTGTTTAAGCACTGTAGTTACAGTGGAAGTGGGATGAAGACAGCACCCTCTCATCAAAAGGTATCTAGGTTTTGTTGTTCTCCAGTTAGATAACGAGAAACCTGTTCTTACATACATGATAATCATAATGATGACATACTTTATTCATGTAAGCTACTCTTTTTTTTTTTTTTTTTTTTTTTGTTCTGGCACAAACATATCCAGGTGTGAAAAAAGGACAAAATGATTAAATGTGTACTGTGGCGAGGTACGTATGCATCCATGGTCATTAAAAAACTAAATGGTCCTTTAGCTCATGAACTCAGCCTAAAGCTGCTGTCATAATACCAAATGAATGAGTGACTAGACTTCAGAATAAAACCAACTATTCACTGTTTATACAAATGTCTTGTCTGTGTTTGTGTTGTTGAGTAGTTTACACACTGCTCTGTGGTCTAGTAAAACCACTTTTTATGGGTCCAGCGCACCACATCTACAACAGTCTGTTATTACAGTGCTGGCATATGGCAACAAGGCTTAAGTAAGAATATGGTCATTTTCATTCACTGCCTTTGTCAGTGGGCTGCCCGACTGTAATTTTAGGCAGAGTTGACTGCACAGATTGAAACCCCCTTCTCTTAGCTGATTTGTCAGTATTTCACATTATGCTGACTCAATTTGACCGGCTTCTTTGTCCAAAAATAAATAAATATTGTGGATTTTGACAAACTACATTTATTGTGTTTCACCATATGTTCTTCTGTCAAACACTTCCCATTAACGGTACAAAAACTTGATTGTCAGGCATGTCCAAAGTGCCATATGTTGGGAGGAGGGGTGTTAGCCTGCTGTCAGATGTAATAATGTAGAACAGTATTAAATAGAGAAACGCTTTTAACAAGCTCCATAC
This sequence comes from Anabas testudineus, assembly GCF_900324465.2. Lineage (NCBI taxonomy): Eukaryota > Metazoa > Chordata > Actinopteri > Anabantiformes > Anabantidae > Anabas > Anabas testudineus. The sequence continues at coordinate 7,521,909 of NC_046617.1, read as the reverse complement.
GTGTCGCCTCATTTCCCATCCCCAATCACTTGCTGTGGTATAGTGTCATTGTTTAGGCTTTGAAAATGAGAAGTAGTCAAGGAGAATCTTTAATGTATTGTTTTCTGAAGTGTGCTGCACAGAAACATCACACTTTCACAAGCCAAATCAGTTGTATGCAGAATAAATCATTATTTTCCAATTATCAGACACATGTCTGCCAATTACCTACAGGACAGTCACTGTGCATTCACCCTGAAAACCATGCAACTGTTTTTCTTCTTCCCTGGGGGAATACTAGTCTCCCCTTAGCGTCTGTAAACATGTGTTTAGGTATTCAGGCTCAGACACAGACAACAAAGATTTACCACATTTCTTTCGCTTTCATTTGTTTCATTGTTCATTTCCCTGACACAGTTCACTGTCTGAGGTCTAAAAGAGTCTAAAAGAGACTTCAGGCAGCTGGTAATAAAGGGTCAGATGTAGTACACAGTAGTAAATCAGTCATGAGATCATGAAATTCAAAAATCGTTAATGTATTACTGCAGAGGAAGAAACTACATCGTTAGGATGATTATCTTTTAACAACCTTTTATTATAGTTCAAACTTCTCCAAAGCTTTTTATTGTCAAATGGCAGTTTCATACACACAGCTTTGCATCTCTATGACCATCAGCACTGATTTAGTGTAGGTTTTCTGGTTTGAAAAGAGTTCAGGACAGACTGTTCATGTAAACTCTTACTGTAGTGCTACCTACACTGTCATCAGTCAGCAGCAGATGGGCAACAAATCAAATCTAAAGCCTGTAAAGCTCTGTGGGAAACCTACTGTCCATCGCTTATAACAGCTATTAACTACTTAAGTGTCTTATGTGGGGATAAAGTTTTAAAGCATTCATTTCCCTCTCACGTCACCTTCAAGGTCCAATTCAGTAATGTCTCTGTCCACAGTAAAGAAGTCTTCAGTGTGTGGTGGTAGAGTGCTGTGATTGTAGAGCAGATATTTGAAAGTCAGATTTGTATTTTTTAAGACGGGATGGGGCATGTTGTCCTGAATTCTAGCCTTGGAGGAGTATTTGATTGTGAAATGTTCCCTCCTCACCGGTCCATGATAACATCTGATCATTTTTTCGTGCAGGTCACTCACAGAAGGTAGTAGCCTCTACTCTTGTCAAGTCGACACAAGCTTGAGGCCTTCAACACATTCTTCCACCAACTAGAACAATTTTGGTTCAGATAAGCGAAACTAGACATAATGTCTGTGGACTCAATGACTGATATCTAGTTGTATATTATGACACTGGTGCAGAGTCATGTTTAAGTTTGATATCAGACAGATCTCTGTGACAATGATCAGAAGACTTAAGTGGTTTTAATTGCACCATGAGGCAGCCTCTTTGAAGCGGTAGCAGAGGCAACACGGAGGGCTGTTTATCATAGTTGGGCAGACATTTTATAGTCATGTGAGCAAAAGTTGCTGTCTACTAGTCAGCGTTACTTGATCAGAGAGGGCAGCCTGCTTCTCAGAAATGACATATGCAAATTATTCTTGGTAAAATATAACCCTAACCCTATATATCTATATAGATATATGTTATAGAGGTGAAACGATAATAAGTAAGTCATTGAGTTGATTTGAAGAACATCAATCAGCAGTTAGTTTATCATTTTGTGTTCTCAGGTTGCAGTTTTCAGTTGTGCTGAATTTCTGTTTTTTCATAGTTTGGCAGTGCTGGTAACTGAATAACTTTGGGCTTTGGACTATTGGACAAACCAAGACATTAAAATTAATACAGTGCTCTGAGAAATTATACCTGAACTTTATCAAGGTTCTTCACATTTAATGATCAAATAATGCAGTTAATTGCGAAAATCTATTAACATAAATGAAATAATCAACATTAGGTGGAGAAATTAAGGCTGCAAGTGCTTCCTCTTCTCTACATGCTTGGTTAGGTCCCTTGGTTTTATCTGTACCTTAACAGCCTCCCCAGACAGGAAGTGAAAAAAACAAGTGTCAGCTGTCTAACTAGATGTACAGATATGTAGTGTCCTGAGCCTTGAAACAGGGAAAAAATGCAAAAGGGAAGAGAAGTGGCAGCTGACCAAATGCCCAAATGTGATTGTACCAGTCTGTTTCTTTTCTTCTCACTCATCTATATCACATACATTTCCTCATCTCATCATGTTCATGAGTTACTGAGGCAATACGTCTTCCATGTAGTAGTTGTTTCAGTGCCATGGATCAGTGCCATGGCATGCAGGTCCAGAAAGGGCAAATATGAAACATGAGATTCATGGTTTATGTTGCCAGCAGTGGACTAAAAAATGCTGTTTGTTATGGTTAGTTTAAAATCAGACCACTGGACGACTGAGATGGACATGTAGGACTAGATGCTCTGAATTTGTTCTGTTTCTCCATTGCTGTTCAACAGTGATCACACTTCTAAAAATAAGGAGTTGAAGGCTGTGGGAGTCTTTTTTGGATTAATGACATAAGACCTTTGTTAACATAGTGTTTGCCTTACCTTTTAGGGATATGTGGTGAGGTGTGCACCACAGCATCTATTCAGGAATGATCAGGTGTGAATTAGGGGCAAGTAGGGTTTGTCTATATGTGCTCTCTTCATCAGCACTACAAAGAGAAGAAGAGATACTTCTTTACATTTGAACTTGTTATGAACATATTGACCTTTCACCTTTGTAATACTCTTCTGAGTTGTATCTGCTCTAAAGGACCATGATTTACATCAGCAGACAGGTTTATAAACACCGAGATATACACAAGACTGGTCTGGTTTGTACTTTTAGTGACTTCCAGAACAGTGAGGGACTTGCACACATTATTTTGAGGTTGCATCTTTTCCAGATTTTGAAAGAGTAAGGGCAGACGTGGGGTCATTTAGCACTGTGGTCACATGGGTGGTCTGTGCCCTGGGGATAAAAATACTGGAATTTGTGACAGTAAAGGACAAAAACAAAAAAAAAACTCCAATTCAATTTGTTCTTGAAAGTGCACAGAGATGAAACTACACAGTTTAGTATTGCAGACTCAAAGAATAGCTTGCACAGTGCTTTTCTTGCAAAGAGTTGGATGAGAAGATTGATAATGCTCACTTGATTGTACTGTACCGTACCAATCATCAGCAGCTAATTGGCTTAGCTAAGCATTAAATCTACCAGAACCTCTAAAGCTAACTAATTAACAATTGTGTGTCTGTAGAGTAACAAACGTTGCGGTTACACACAGAGTTTTGTGCCAGACGTGTTTTTCAGTAAACAGGTGTTTCGTCATCTTAAGTCTCAACTTTCTAGCTATCGGCTGTAGTTTCATATTTGCAGTGCAAACAAGAGAGTTGTATCAATTCTCTCATCTAACTCAGCAGGAAAGCAAACAAGACTTGTTCCCAGATTTATTTGTTTAAACAAATACGAAGAAAAAACAGGGACACAAAAACAACTCCTGGGTGGTTGCAGCCATGACGCCCACACAGGCAGACATGTGCAGGTGTGATTAAAATTGAAACGAGAACTGAAGTGAGCGTGAGGGGATTGATGCTGTGAGGTAAGAGTTGAAGCTCTGTTGCAAGAAGATTTCACCACTTGAGTGTGAAAGTGGCCTTTGTTTGGTCAGACACCATCCACCAGCTGGCTCTAGCTTCTCACACACTAATATGTCAAATTTCTTCACAGTTAAAATGGTGTTAGGCATAGTAGAGCTAATTAATTACACTACAAACCGTCTTGGTGTTAAGTGTAAACATAAATGTTTTTCATCTTCCACGTCTCCCATGAGAGTTCTTATTTATTCCTGTTTATTCATTAGTGAGTTGCTTGCGTCCGAACACAAATTATAACTATTGTAGTTTGGTTACTCTGCAGCTAAAACAAGAACAGAACAAGTGTCATTTATTGGGACAGATGTCAGTTAGGACTTCAGCAGATTTTTTTTCCCACCAGAGACTTTGCGAGACAAGACAGAGGAAGGCCGATGTGTCATAACAACTTCCTGCCACATTCGTGCTGTTTCATGGCAATTGAGACTTATGTACATATAAGGTAAAAGAAGACAAGATGGCATGAGTGAATCTGAAGTCTTTCAGAACATCTGTGTGTGTGTGTGTGTGTGTGTGTGTGTGTGTGTGTGTGTGTGTGTGTGTGTGTGTGTGTGTGTGTGTGTGTGTGTGGAATGCATGTCTACACCTAAAATGGCAACTGCAATTTTTTTACACACACTCAAAAAAAAAAAAAAAAAATCAGCAGTTCTCTGTCAGATGTAGTAAAAGACCCTTCTGACGTCTATTACTATGCTTTTGCAGAGCCCACACTGACATTACCTGCTCTGCAAAACTTTCATTCATTCACCATTCAAACTTGAGTTTTTAATAGTATTCAGCAGTGTAATTTTCAGAAGATCAAAGTCGTGTTGCCTCAACACATCTACTGCACTAACAGGAAGTGGTCTAGCGTGGAGCCAGTTTGACAACCGGCACGCTGTGAGCTGCTAAAAGCAACATTAACTGTTCTCAAGAGGAATTGGGGATATTATGAGACAGCAGATAGATGGGATGTGATTGCTCTTCAGGAAGCTGCATGGCCTCAGTTTTAATGAGATAATAATTTCTAAAACATGTCATCCGGTTCCCGTAACTTTACTAGTGCTGTTCTGTTGTTGGGTGTGTTAAAGCAGCAAGGTTTAAAATAGTATGCAAATGGCAAAGGAGACAACATTCATTCTGCTTTAAGCTGCACTCCAAAATGCAATAGACTTTTTAAGGTCACACTGGGTTCAGCAGCAAAATAAACTGGAGTTTAAGTCATGAATTAAAAACTGCTGCCCTAACACCACTGTAGAAATGTAGCCGTGTCAAGCAGGCTTAAAACATATGCACCCTTCATGCTGAATGTAACAGACGGCAAACACGGTGGCTACTAGCCACTGTATCTATATCTATCTATCTATCTATCTATCTATCTATCTATCTATATAGACGTGTGTGTGTGTGTGTGTGTGTGTGTGTGTGTGTGTGTGTGTGTGTGTGTGTGTGTGAACCCATGGAATTAATAATGGGTTCACCCCCCCTTTGCAGCAATAACCTCAACCAGGCACTCCCTGTAAGCTGTGGATCAGACCTGCATTGTTCAGGTGGAGTTTTAGCCTATTTTTTCAGGCTGAACTGCTTTAGCTCTGTCATATTCTTTGTACGTTTCAAGTGTGTGCTGCTCCTAAACTTGTTCCATAGCATCTCTTTTGCTGGCCAGGCCCTGATGCAGCAAAACAGTCCCAAATCATGATGGTTCCTCCACCATACTTTACAGTTGGGATACTGTTTTCATGATGATATGCAGTGACTTTTCTATGCCAAATGTAGTGTTGTGTGTTCTTTCCAAATAGTTCAATCTTAGTTTCATCAGTCCACAAATAATTTTGCCAATAAGGCTGTGTGGTGTCAATCTGCTCTTTGGCAAACTTCAACCGTTCAGTAATGTTCTTTTAAAGAAGCAGCAGCTTCCTTCGTGGTATCCTGCCATATACACTTAGCTTGTTCAATGTTTTACCTACTGTAGACTCATGAACACAGATGTTAGCCAGTTCCAATGATGCCTTCAAATGTTTGGCTGTCTCTTGGGGTTGTTTCTTTACCTCATTGAAGAATGCTTGTTGTGTTCTTGGGAGAATTTTGACTGAGCGCCCACTTCTTAGAGTAGCCACAGTCCCAAAGTGTCTCCATTTGTAGATTATCTAACTGTAGACTTTGACATCACTTTTTAACCTGTTCCAGCTTTATGTAAATCAACTATTCTTGATCGGAGATCCTCTGAAAGCTTCTTTTGGCGAGGTATGGCTCATCTTCACTCAAGTTTGAGTGGTTTTTGTTAACCTATGCTAACACCTGACTAGCACTCTGAGGTTTTTATGGTTGTCCTTGAATACAAACATGAAAGGTGGTAATGTTTTTGTGTTATTATTTTAGGCACATTAGTTTGGAAAATACTCTTGAGCTAGATGAAGATCAGACCACATTTATGACTAATTAATTCAGAAAACCTTGAAATTCCATTGTCTTGACACTGAATAGCCATCAGATGTAGTTTATATTGAGATAGCCATGATTGTATTGGTCAGGAGCAATGTGGCCTCTTTGTTAGCATGAATTGTTTGGTTCTTAGTTAGGTTCTTGTCTTGACAGAAAAAGTAGTTATTTACAACAGTCAGTTAAACATTGTTTGATCTCAGCTCACATTAGCAGGTTAAAATTTGTATGAGAGTGATGAATGCACAGAGCTCATGTTGATTGTTGATTTGTTATTTGCCTACAGAGAAAGGTTTGCAAGTCAAAAAGTACCAGACTTGCAAAAATTAGAATGCGAAGTTGCAGGTTGATGACTGAGCTCCCTCTCTTTGCAACTCTGGTAGCAGCCCCAAAAGCCCCCCCATCCTCCACCCATTCCTCCAGCTCCAGCCAAACTGCCTTACATAACAGGGTTTTAGCAAAGTCTGCAGTGGACTTTTCCCTTGCCTAAACAGAGACTGTCCTTCTTCTTCTGCACACTGGCTTTTCCAAGGCAGTTATTGTGTGTGTCTGAATGTCTTCCTCTCGCTGGTTATTATCCATTCAAAATACCTGTTAGTGCTGTGTGAAGATGTGGCCGCTCTTGTTGCTGCTGGGGATGGTGGATAGAGACTTTGAAATGCTGCAGTCATTGTGAGTCAGACGTGTCATTACGTGACAAAACGGCGAAACCCACAATGTGCAGAAAAATGAGGTGACGTGCACTGAAAGACAGCCAGATAATTAAAAAGCAAACCTACAGCTGTGTGTGATTGTAGTGTTAAGTAAACAAATAAGTTTCATTACATACAGGGATTACAAAGCTACATAAACGAGGGGAAAAGACTGGGAAATAGCTACGGAGTCTCTTAGCTTTTGTAAGAAATTTCATATGGTGTTTCCCTGTGAAGTTTCTTCGCTGCAAGGCCGATTGTGAGCTGTTCTACTATGTTGAGGGCAGAGAGTCCCAGAGCTCGGCTCACATGACCAGACAGAAGGCACCTGATCCTCTCCCAGGGGTGCAAAGAGACAGATGGAGCAACTAGAAAAAGAGAAAGAAAGACAGATCAGACTGACAAAACTAACACTGCTAATGGCAATAAGAAGGCAGGTCATCCTTTTGAAGTAATCCGATAGGTCAGATACACTGATTTCACCTAATAGTTGTCACATTTTAGAAGCACACATTTTAATGTTGTTTTTGTTTTTCTAGGACACCAGAAGCCCCGCTGAAGAGAAACCTGTCCAGCGATCTAAGGTAAATGTACATAGTCTGTCTGTCTTTTCTTTCTCACCCCCCACACATTCATGTCCCTCTGTTCATCTGCGTGCATTACTCGTGCCCCACTTCACTTTCATCAGCCTTTGATCTCAGAAGCGAGCAGAGTCTTTAAAAAGACACAAAATGCATTTGTGTCTTTTTAAATGCTGGCTTTCATCACGCTAAAGATCAAGGCCTAGAGTGCCACATATTTGTGTGACTGGTAGTAAATCTGAATGTTTATGTGCTCAGTCCTTCAGCTTTAAGACTCAAAAGGAAGTGTGTTCGTCATGTGGGAAGACGGTCTACCCAATGGAGAGGTTGGTTGCCAACAACCTGGTCTTCCATTCAGCATGCTTCTGCTGCAAGCACTGCAATGCCAAACTCAGGTGACTATATATAGCTTCCGTTTTCCTGTGTTTGCACTTGACTTTCTTCGTCTACTCCTGACTTCTTTGGTTTATATTTGATATTTATATATTTCCTTACTTCACTCCTCGCAGCCTTGGCAGCTTTGCAGCTCTTCAAGGTGAATTTTACTGCAAACCTCACTTCCAGCAGCTGTTCAAAAGCAAAGGCAACTATGATGAGGGCTTCGGGCGCAAACAGCACAAAGAGCTCTGGGCCTCCAAGGAGACAGATAATATAACAAAGTCGGCATAATCAGTCTGCCTGTGTCCCATCTCATCTCACCCCCTGCCTCTTCCTTTGCCTCCTCCGAACACCTCCATGACATCACGATCAACACATGCCTTGTATGCTGGGGCCCTGTTAAATCACCCACGCCCTCACTTGCTTTTAAAATGCCATCAGAACAGGTACATGCACAAACAGCTAGGCAATGACTGAACAGTCTTAATTCTTACCATTTAAATAGGTTTTATTTTGTGTTCAGATTTTCATTTGATATTTTTACATTTCAGTTCCTTGTTAGGAGTTGGTAGTTGATTGTGACCAAAAGCCTTCTCTGGTATGGAAAGCGTAATAATAATTAATTTAATCTTTTTAGCAATTTACACCTTTCTTTTTTTAAAACAAAACAGTATGCTCAGGCAAACATATCAGCGGAGTTGAAGAGCATCCATGTTGTGTTGTAGAGCATACACTCAGGTCAGTTTTTGCCCAAGGATTTGTAAAACTACTACATGCTGTATTTTATTCATTTTAACAGAACACACAATAAAATAATAGTCCTCAGTATTGTGACTCTGCTGTCAGAGACAATTGTTTGTCATTCTGTCATATGTCATATAATTGAGGGACAAACAGGGTACAGAGTACTGTAAAATAACCGCACACATCAGCAACAGCTCACCTCTCGTGTATTCATTTTGTATTTAGTTTTAATGTTGTTCACTTCGATCCATGTTGATATTTTAACACCCAGATAAAGTCCTATTCTTGCATGTTGGTATGACTGTGTCTTATTAGCCTTATCTTCTAACTGTATCGATCCTTTGTGTTGTGATAGATTTTATTTGTCTCACTGATTCATAGCACATCACTTTTTAACGTTTTGAGGAGCACTCAAATTTGGATTTGATTGATGTCTTCACCTAGGATCTGAGCTCCCTGAGCTTTTAGTGGTGAGGTTTTGATGAAATTCTCCTACTGTGTTTTGTAAACTGTACTTTCTGTACATAAAGCTGTAGTATGTGATTAGTGAGCATTCCTCACCATGCTGTATTCTCGTATCACACCGACAACCGCACATGATCACTGGACAAGGTATTGATAATCACAGGGACAATGAGTCCTCGTCCGTAAGCGTCCCTTACGCTGTTGTGTGAAGCATTTTAAAGTTACACTTCTGTGCCACAAATGACTTTGCAGAAAGTCACACATTTTTGTTCCTTTGTCATTTCACACGTCAGTTGATGGTGTCTTGAGATGATATTCCCCTGCTGTATTTCAGTGTATTAATGTAACGTAGATAGTTTTTTATGGGGACAAAGAAAGATCCAATCCAATAACCATCATTATTTTTTGCGCTGATGCCATCTAGTAAGCGTGAACATGTTTTCTTATTAAATAAATGCCTTCCTGTTCCTTAACATTGAATTTACATTAGGTGGCCGATGAAGGGTTTGTCAAAAAACTGGTTTGCTGATGTGCTCCTTTATGCTGCATGTGAAAAAACTGTGCAGAGCACCCTCTGCTGGTGCAAGTGTGACAGTAGTGTTTAGTCTGAAAGAAAGAAAAGAACTTTGTCTGTGAACTTTTCAACATAGCCTTTATTTTTGTTCTTGAATATGTTGCCTCAGTTTGCAGCCCCGCTGCTGGACTTCAGCCACTTTTGATCTTATTTAAGTGCAACACCTAAGAGAAATGAATCCTGATTTCCACATCTATTTTTCATTCTATTCGAAGAATGAGTCTAAAGCCATTCAAATATCTCATTTTAGAAAAATGTCTGAATGCCACTCAGACTTGACTGACACTTGAATGACACAAAGTACTTTTTGTGACTGAAGGTTTACTGTGAAGTTGAACATGCTGTGCAGAATAGAAAAGCTAAAGTTAACAGATGGATATTTGCTACTTTTTTTTTTCTTAAAGAGAAGCCTTAGAAATAAAGCGTGGACCTTATTTCTTTTTCAAACCCGACCTTTTGAGTACATGGATCTTTACAAATAAATTTCCCAATCATGCCTTTTTAAAACAAACCTGCTTACTTTTGAGTCTCACTCTTTTTTAACATACAGTTACTTCACTTAACCAGCAGCCCTCTTTCATAGCTAACCACTTTTTACCCACATGTAATGTAAAATAATACAAATTCTTTGTGTGATGATGTGTATTTTCCTTTTCTCATTTTAAAAAGGTCCTCTGGACACTTGAGAATGCTTTAAAATCAAAAGTATTGTATCTACAAATGCTGTCTTTGTCATTCATTGTTAGCAGTTCCGCCAAGGTACAACTGCAAAATCTGTGAATTGCAACTTGTAAGTGTAACAGAGCAGACAAGGTACACTGGTGCCAAAAGGCTCAGGTGAACGATTGAAGTGTAACGTTTTAAATGTTAAATCTGTGAGTCGGGTTATTTTTGTGCTAAACTTGATGTGGACTTACTTTTCGATGCTGTTGTTACAGACCTTTTAAATGTATGCATCTTTGAAAATGTATTCTGCATTACAGAGTTGACCTGTGGATTGAGGTGGCCTTAAAGCAAAAGGACACTTGGACTGTTTCTTCAGTCTTTCTCTACTTTCCCTTCTCTCTCTATTACCTAGTTGTGGTATGGAACATTTTAAACTGTAATTGCCCCCCCCCCCCCCCCCCCGCGCTACGCCAATACACACAATCATTTTGTGCATTTTCTTTTTTTTCTTTTTTTACATGCTTTTGGAGAAAAAAAATAAAAATGCTGGTGTTGATTTTTTGCAGTCTTTTTTAATGTGTTACATATAAAATTACATGTGTTTCCAGGTTTCTCAGTCAATCACGGAGGACGGAATAAGTACTCTTGAAGTAAAATATTAAAATACCACCAGTTCTACTTTCAAAAATGTGTTTCAAACTATTCAGGACATAGATATCATGGTACCTTATAATACAAAATGTTTGATATTTTTTATGTTTAAGTGGCCATTTGTATTGTATGCTACTGGTATATCTGATATAACTAGAGGTCAGATGAATGTAGATAAGTAGTAGTATAAAGTTATATTAAATGAAAGCATTCATAATACAAATATACCTAAAACCTTCATTTACTATATGAGTTAAGTAATGTGAGTAAATGTACATATTCAAGGAACAACTTCATAATTTCTGACAATTTCATTTGAAAAATCATTTCATGTCTTCTGTTCAGAAAAAGAGACTTTAGTAGCAAAAACAAAAAAGAGTGCTACACACCAGGATTAAGGTGAAATTAAACTGTTTAAAAAGAGAAATGTATTTTAAACTACAGCATTATCACTTTAGTGTTTTAAACTGCAAACAAATGTCCTAGTGTGACCTAGTGACCTGATGTGGAACCAAATAGCAGCTGGTAAAGAGGAGCTAAAAGTAACGTAATAATGGGATACTAGTGGGTCTGTATTAATCACTAATGGTCGCTATTTATTGGTTATTACGAGTAGCTGCAGTAGTCCAAGGGCGAGAAAGAAACTCCGAGTTTCCGACAATTATGAATGCAGCACGAGTCTGAACTACGTCACAGCTGGTGGACGCGCCTCCTAATAATGCGCGCTCCAGTAGAAAGACTTCGACCGAGCGCGGCCCCGCGGCTGTACGGCGCTAATTGCCACAGTTTGACGATCAGAAATCCCCCTGGGAATAAATCGATGTTATTACTGACTTACGGACGACGGAAAGCCAAGCTCCTGGAAAACACGGACGCAACACCGGAGAGCAGCTTCTGTGACTTGTTGGAAGCACAAGAGCGGGTTCCGGTGGCGATATTTTCTCTGTCAGGAAGTTTGACGTATTCGAGTGAAGATTATTTTTTGCTTTGTTTTGGTTGGAGAAAGTCGTGGAGCGTCGTCGGCCACGACTATCGCACGACAACTTGGCGACAGTTTCGTTGAAAGTTTCGCGTGTGTGTGTGTGTGTGTGTGTTTTTTCTTTCTCTTTTTATTTCGCATTAAAGTCAGTTTGGTGTTTATGAAAACCTAAAGGAACCGTAATGTAAGAGCCCGAAACTGTGCGTGCGTCTGAACATCGATGGCGTTGATGCCTCTGGGCCTGACTTTTTGTGTATAATACACATATGCAGGTGGTGTTTTCTTCTGCCAGTGTCATTTCAGACAGTTTGTGCAGTAGGTTTGAGCTCCATCATGTCGCCCTCTGAATCAAATTCCTCTGTACGTGTGTTACACTGAAAGGCCTCTATGCGCCTTTGCATAGTTGGATCTATGTCCATATCCAGGTTACAATGCGATGCGGCCATAAAAGTGGACACAGATACAGCATAGACCCAAACTTGGAAACGCAGAAGGAAAATCTGCAAACTTAGCAGGAAGAGAGGCCAAAATCACGGAAAGCGTCCGGTGTGTGTCTGTGGCGAGCTGTTTCCCCGCAGATGGATTTTACGCAGCTCCGCGTTTGGTAGTTTTTTTTTGTTTGTTTGTTTGTTTGTTTGTTTGTTTTCTGTCCGCATTTGGACACGGTTATGGGATCTAAGTGACATCTGGTGGGACTTGTAAAAATGTTTTGGAAATTCAAAACGTCCAAACACAAGAGGCTACAGCGGAGCAAGCGTTCGCCTTTGGGCCGCAGCTGGAGGAGCCTGATGTAGGCTTTTTCCATCGGAACATTTCCCGTGTGTAAAGTCACAGCTCACTGATGTGACCGGGTTTGTTTTTACAACCTGGGAAGCATCACTTTGTGTGTTTGCTCTAACTTTTCCGTTGGACCAGACGAGCCCCCCGTTACCTGTGGGGAGGGGTGAGGGGGGGGGGGTCAGCCCCGCCATGGCGCCCACGCTTTCTCGCACCCTCCCCGGTGTGCGGGTCTGACCGAGGACGCCGATGGACGTGACCCACAGCTGGATCTACTGCGTCACCTCTGCAGCGACACACCGGTGTTGTCCCGACAGAAGACGTCGACACGACAGGTGAGGGTTGTTGTGAGACGTGACACGTGACAGGGACGACAGGTACACGCTGAGTGCGTTATGCCGCATTCACATCCTATAGGAAAAACAAGCTTTCAGGTCTCTCGCAAGATTTTACACAGGCAAGATAAGTTACAGACAAAGGTATTGGTTTCATTCATAGACTGTAAAATGCCGTACACATTCTTACTTTCATAACACCACTAAACCTCACAACAGCCCTACTCTCTAACCTTTTTTTTTTTTTTGTATATTTGACATTTGGACATTGCTGGACAGGGATTGATTGCTCACTGATAGAGTAAACATACTGCAAAAGACCTCATTTTTAAAAGTTCAGAGAGAACAAAGAGGATGTTTTATCCCCTCTCCCCCTATGTCGAAAGATGTGTATATGTTTATGAAGTTATGGACCAAAGCAGGGCCACCTTCTCCTTCACCTTCTCTTTTGCCTTTAGTAATTTACATATTATAATTTGAACACAGATTGGCAGCAGAATTTCCCCTAAGTTTATATGTGTACCCTGAAATCAATGTTTCACCTTTGTACTGAAGCTTGTCTTTTGAAATGTACATTTGAATGCTTCTGTGTGTGTTGCTACCCAGATAAATGCATCTCTGTATGTGTTACATCTTTAGCCAAGGCAAGCACTTTGTATTTGCCAAGATTGCAATATTTAAATGTGGTGGGTTCCCCTGAATCAAAAGCACATGTGCACCTGAAACAGGAGAGACATCAGGCCATGGGATTTTGCTGTGAAACCCTGAGTCCAGATGCATCACTGGCCAGAGACAGCATGAGGACTGTGGCTGGGAAAAACAGCCTCAGACTAAACACCTCTCAAAGCAGACACAGAGGAGAAGGGGGAGAAAAATCCATGTAAATCCGGCTAGTCCTGGAAATGTGATACAAGCAAAATAGAGCAGACACAGCTGACTGGACTGGTAGAGCACAGCCTCGTTCTCCATTGGGGGACGTAATTAAAATCAGAAGAAGCAGAGAAGAGAGGGGAGCTTTGGGATTGGACACAGAAGTTAATTGTTGTGTTGTTGACGTCACTGACCCATCGAGGTGCACAGTTTGAGTTTTCTTTTCATATGCAGCACTCGCTGTTTTAATGGAGGGCATTTTGCCTAAAGAGGGAAGATAATGGCTCTCAGTTCCCTGAAGTTACTGGTACATCCATACAACTTCTTGGAGGAATTGCACACCTCATAAACTCTGCGCTATTTAGTATTTAGGGGATAAGATGTCATGAGCATGTTTGAAAGGTTGAAGGACAACAGTCTTTGGCACCTCCTCCGTTGGCAGGCAACACGAGAGAGTGGCAGCTGAACGTGGCAACGCTTCGCCGACCACAGACGGACGTGCCAGGCATTCCTGTGGGTGATTATTACCCAGAAATCCACACAGTCAATGAGTTGCCTCAGGTGCCGATGCTGACCATTTATCCACAGAAGTAATTTCCTCTACTCTCTTTGATTTTTAAGACAGTCTGGTAACTGTTGCTCAGAAACCAGTTATTTCTTTGTAAGCTCCATCCAAGACATTCACTATAGTAATCTCAATGGTTCTCTAGGATTAGCAAGCACCTAACTGCCAAACTACCACAGATGATTTAACTTGCTGCAACAGTGCATTATTTCTGAGGAAGGTTGTGTGCAGGGTACAGTCTGGCACTTTCCTTTGCTTTTCTTTTAGACTAGCCATGGGAAATTGCAAACCCGTGATTTGTCTCAGAGACTAATCTTATTTGTAGTGACATAAGTTGGCTTTTCAGTGTAACTTAAACAAACATACACATACTGTATGTAATGATTGGGCCATTCACAGTTGCTTTTGGTTAAACCTAACATGAAGTTGTCATCGTAGCAAGCTTGAAACTAATGCTGTGCCCTAAAGACGACAGTAATGGTGCAGGATCAAGTGTCAGCTGTACATGACAGGTTACATTTATTCAGGCAACGGTTGACAAATGAGTTTTTTGCACATCAGCAATATCTGACTTTAAGTCACTCTGCACTACAATGATCCCAAATGATTTGTGACAAGTTAGTTTTTTTGTTTAAGGACCCCAAAGTCACAAAAGCACGCAAGTTGTTCTATATTTTCCTTTCCTGAATTTTCCTGCCTTCATGCTGGTGACAGCTCGAGACATTTCTTCATGGTGTCCAGCTGTCCATATGTAAGTGTGTCCTATCCATGAGATATTTCAGCAACACTATAAGAGAATGTCTTTGAATTTGGCACAAACGTCCACTTGGACTCATGGATGAACTGATTAGAA
The DNA here is from genome assembly GCF_900324465.2 of Anabas testudineus. Taxonomy (NCBI): domain Eukaryota; kingdom Metazoa; phylum Chordata; class Actinopteri; order Anabantiformes; family Anabantidae; genus Anabas; species Anabas testudineus. Next base: position 7,506,765 of record NC_046617.1, on the reverse strand, counting down.
TAGGAGTCTGAACATGCCTGTAAACTGCAACTAGATGGATTGAGGGAGGAACAGAACCACAAGGCGGCAGTTTAGGTTTTTCAGTAAATGCCAAGGTTTGCTGTTGGAAATTTGGGAGAAACCTTCTCTGATGAAAGTAAAACCTCGGTTTATATAGCAGTGGACACCTTTACCAGGACAGACAGTATTAACCTGTTTACATCAATAATGGAGTTATAACACAGCTGAGCTGGGCTTCTGCCGCTCGTGCAACCAGAGATGTTTAAACCTGGTAGACATTTAAAATGGCAGGAAACTCCCTGTAAAAATTTTTCTTCCCATGTGAGCTGTGCCAGACTGATCCCTGCCAGTACAGCTTGAGTTCCAGCCTTTTCCAATTGTCTTCTTTTTTTTCTCATCGGCAAAATACAAAACACACATTCCCATTCACTGAGGCCTAGTGAGAAATAAAAAATCTCTCGGTCTGTGTCCAGCAGGTTTGGGGTACATATTTTGTATGTTCCTGTAGAGAATGAAGCATGATAAAAGGCTCATGCTCTAAATGAAAATTAGGTTGTCTGTTTAGTGTCACATTAAAACACCCTGTCATGTAACTTAATTATATAGGTACCATACAGTCTAATAAGGGTACAGAGTAGCTGTGTCTTGGTCTCATACTGTGATTCCTCTTCTTCCTCAATTTAGTAATGTCTACCCTAATGGCCATGTTGTATGTCTTAGGTACTTGTGCACTGATAACTGATAATATCTTTTGCCAAATGTCATCTCCTGTCTGACTGAATGACTCATATCCCTCTGCTCTTTCTCCAAGAGATAAAATATTAACAAAAACAGTGCTAATCATGGTTAGTTCAAGAATTTCTCTTGTAACTAGTTTTTTCTTTTATCTTTACAGGCTGTGGGTGGGTTGGCACAGCAGAGACAAAGTTTCTGAAGACTGGTTTAAAGACCACGTAGGCAAACATCACCACAATGAGTAAGTCTAAAACCCGATGTTGGCCTGACATATAATGCATGGTTTCCTCGCGACATGAGATAAAAACAGACCTGCACACTTACACCAAACACCATCCCTCAGGCCAAGGTCTGTGCGAGCTGCCGCTCCAGACACTGTCGGGTGATGGATTGGTTTTTCGGTATTGTGGAGATGGGGGTCTGGTTCTCTCTTCTACCCCGGGGCTGTATGATGTCTGTCCAAGCTACACAAGGAGAATATTTTCTTTTCGTGAGTTAGTCCAGCCAAGGCAGAGCTTGCCCTGAGATCAAACGTGGGAATAGGCATATCAAAAACACTGCACTCCTTCCCTGGCTCTAATACCATGTTACAAGACGTCTCAGTTGAAATGACTGACTGTCTTCACACACCTTTTACTGCAAAGCTAAGTACTGTAAGAAAATAACTCAATTATGAATTGGACAAACATTAATCAATAAATTTTACACATAATTTAACTATTCATCCGCTGGAGTTGCTTTGTACAGTCAGGCAAAGTTCCTCTTGCTGGCCTGCCAAGAGTTTCTTAAACATATATTATTACCTTACTGTAGAGGAAATAACTGTAACTAAGCCTGGTAGCAAAGAATCTATGTGCAATAGGGAGTTGAGATGTGAACCGAAGAAAAGTGAAGAGTGTGCAATTAGAATGATGAATCAAAACCAAGGTATTTTGTGGATAAAGTCCATTTAAATGCTGGAACTAGATAAGCATTACCAAAGGAATGTCAACTGTGTGTCAGTGGAGTGTGGTCAGCGTTGAGATGTTGCGTTCACTCAGGCTGCAGTGCTGTTGATTGTGCATTCAGGTGAGCATCTTTTAACTGTGGTTTTCTTGTCTTTGATTGAGCACGTTGGCAAATGGTAAAATATTTTACAAACGTTAACATTTTTAACCCTGGGTGTTTTGTCACCCATAAATACTTGTGGGCAATACTGTACTACACAATGCTATACTAAGAGTATGTACAAATTCTGATATGATGGCCTAGGCGGTCATCTGTGGCTTGCGTCACAGTATTACCCCGGTCTCTGTTCTGTCAGATTGTGTTGCCAAGCTCAAAGTAAGTGCTGATAAGAGATGTCCTGGAGTGCATAATGTGTATTGGGATGTTGCAAATCAAAGCGTCTGGTACATTTGTAGGTAGATGAAGCCTTTGCCCTGGTGGTCAGGAAGGAGGTTTACCTTGGTGTAAGTTTGGAAGGAACCACATACCCTTTGCGTTGTCTCTCTGTTTACACTGTGCTAAGGGATCCTCTTTCTTTCTTTCTTTCTTTCTTTCTGTTATACATCCACACCGTCTATTTCCTGATCTACACTCTAACTGTACATTTTCCCATCCCCTTACCCTCTCCAGATGAAAGACAAGCTCTCCACTCCATAATGAAGGACCTGGTCGCCCTTCAGATGACACGGCGTCAGCCTGTGTTGCCATTTGACTGTGGCAAACCCAAGACACAGGCCCAGACCAATAGACAGGTACAGTATAGCTACATTACGTATAGCAAGACCCTGAAAACCAAACCAAAAACTTTTAATATTCAACCTCACAAATGTCACAGACATTGTGTCATAAAGGAGCATCTGCTATGTATAAATGTAAATGTGTAAATAAACTTCTGTGAGTACTAAATGGTTATGGGTAGGATGAGACATGAAAAAGTTAGTGAGAAATGGAAAGATTTCTGTTCACAGCGTGAATTTCTAGCCGTCGATTAACACTCAGTTGCATCATGGTGTGAGAAATTAGACTGAATTTTGTGAAATTATGTTCAGTATATATGACCCTGGCCACATATAGTGAAAGTATTATTTTAGACTCATTACTATGTGTGTGTCAACAGTCATTTTTTTTATTTTGGACTGCTGCTATAATAAATCACCATTTATTTGGGGATCACTCATTCAGGTATGTTCTTGTTGGTCATAGTGAGTACATTATTTCCCTTGGCCCAGACACTTAGCTAATTTAGCATAATGTCAGATGAAGTCCCAAGGTGGCCACCCACTACTGTCCTGCTCCTTCATCTGAAATGTTATAAATCCACTTATTTTCAACTGCTTCTCTAAAAACATAGTTTATAGCTTGTGTGGAAAATTGGCTAGTAGCCCACCTCCCCACTCTTTTTACCAGTATGATTTAGATGGAGCCACGAAGAAAGGTGCTGCAAAGCAACTCACGTGCAGGATAGGATTTGATTAAAACCAAAGACTGTTCCTCTGGGAATAACAGTCTCCACCATTTTCCCAGCTTAATGCTGGCGCTTGTTAAGTGTGGAAGTGGGTTTTCAGTGAGTGACTTGTCTTCCCACTGAACATTCATTTTGTTGAACAAGAGGTGAACATGTGACATCATATGTGCAAGTGAGTCCTAAAGTATTATAGTTCCCAAAAGTCAAACCATTTAAATTGTACTCTGGGAAAATCAGATGTCTCCTTCTTCTTATGTCTGTTCTCTCATGTTGTCGCTTCTGCTTTGCCATAGGATGATGTCAGGATGAAGTTTGAGTTCTCAGGAGAGAGGAGGTGAGTTTTGGTGTAAACTGGATATCCTTGCGTGTTGTATGTGTGTGTGTGTGTGTGTGTGTGTATACAGTAAAACATGTACAGTTAAAAAGAAAAGCAATGGCACTGTTTGCAGTTTCCTGTTTCTCTGCATAAATTGGTCATGAAATGTGATCTAATCTTCACCAGTCAGTAATAAACCGTCTCCACGCTAGCTCTCCGTGTGCTGTACGTGGCTGCCCACTGCTTCCCCTGGGTGGGATGGATTAAATGCAGAGGACTCATTTTATTGTGACATATGACAATGAAAAGACTTCTTCTTCTAATATAAACAAACACACACACACACACACATACAGGCATAAACAGTCACTCACATGCTGGTCTTGTCACATGTTCCAGCTCATGACGAAGAGCACATCTCACACACCCCGACACTTAATGCAGACTGGTATGTGAGATGGGAAATGGAAGAGGAAAGGACTGTGGTTAGTCTGTGGCTGCTAGCACCAACCACAAATATGCAAGGTGTACTTAAAGGAATCTGCACTCACTGAAAACAATAACTTGTGTGTATTTTGCATGTCAATTAAAAACAAATTTCTTTCGCTACTGGCACAGATCTCTCATAATCTGTCCGTCTGTTTGATTTCTTGCTTTTTGTGTGTGTAGGATCCTGATGTTTGGACGGCCTGTGCAGTTTGAGGAAATCCAGCAGAAGGTTAAGACTGTCTTTGGGCAACAGCTAGACCTCCATTACATAAACAATGAGGTACAGTATACTGTACTGTATATGCATATATGTGTGATTAATTAAATATTTAGTTATAATCAGGAATCCTCTTGTGCTTGTTCATGTGTCATTGATGTTTCGTGTGTTTTCTCATCTTGGATCATCGCAGCTGTCCATTCCTCTGCGAGGTCAGGATGACCTGGACAAGGCAATCGACCTGCTGGACCGAAGCTCCAACATGAAGAGCATCAAGATCCTGCTGCTCACTCAGGAGCACAGCAATGTGAGACACACACACAAACACTAATACACTTCAGTACACATTGGGTGTGCATTTACATCGCACCGTTGCACCACTTTCTTCACCACAAAGCCATGTTGTGAAAAATAAAGGTTCCTCATTTGTTGACATCACACTAACAGTCCAGCTGACACGAAGCTGTGGTTTGAGGATGATGATGATGTTTTCCCCTCCTGTCACTAACTGCAGGCATCCTCACCCTCCCTCCATGTGCCGGGTAAACAGGTGAGAATCAAGCCCTCCCAGTCTACCGGAGATGTTAGCACTGTGTACCAATCTGCCGAGCCCAGAGGTCGCCATCTGTCAACTGGTACATACCTTCATATCTTCATTTAACGCTCTCTCATACAACAACACACCTATTCAAAAGAAGATCATGTAGAAATCAGCATTTTCTTGCTATTCAGTTTTGAACAATACACTTTTCTAAACCACCTAAATTTCGCTCTCTGTCACCTTCTGTCCTTTTCACTGGTCTTGCATCACAAACGTTAATGTGTCAATGTGTGTTTGAGTTGTATGACTGTGTTTGCCTTTGTGCTGCCCCTGGAAAATACAAAACTCATTTCAACATAGAGGAACAGGGCCCCATAGTTTCAAAAGTTATGCAAAGTAGTTTTTCTTCCAATATTGTGTAATCAACTGATATAGCATGTTGCTGTTAACATTTGAGCCCACATATTGTTTTACATGAACATTTTCTCATATATCTGATCTTTTCATTTATGCTCATAACTGCTGTCTAATCCCAGGTTCTCAGAACACAGGGCGTAGCTCACCGCCTCCTGGCTATGTGCCTGAACGCCAGCAGAGGATTGCCCGCCAAGGTTCATACACCAGCATAAACAGTGAGGGGGAGTTCATCCCAGAGACCAGCGATCAGTGTGTGAGTCATAGCTTCACAAATAAGGCAGAAATTCACCTTTATGTCGGACTTAAGATGTGTTCACATAAGAAACCCACCTTCAGCAGCTTGAATGAAGGCACTTTCTGTTTTCCAAAGCTGCTTCACTCACTAAAAGTTTTATGGGCACTGAAAGAATTTAGGTCTTTGGGGACAGTTTTGGATATGAAGAAACTAAATTAAGTAATTGGCTCTGAGGTTCCCAAGGTTTCAATAATGATTTTTTTTTCTTTTTCCTCTTTCTAAAATGTGCATGCACGTCCTTCATTTTCCATTGTGCTCGTGTTCAGGTGTTGGATCCTTGGAGCAGTGCAGAAAACTCTGTCTCTGGAAGCTGTCAGTCTCTAGACAGCAACTCAGAAAGGTGAGAAACAAACCCTGCCTGCTAGTGTTAAGACTGTACCTGATATGCTCGTTATATGCTTTCTTATTTTTCCATTCTAGCTTTAGTTGTTGCATTTTCTGTTAATTCTGTATTTCTTGTATACATCAAAAACAGACATCCTTCTCTTTTATCACAGCCCCTCACTGAGGAAGTCTCGCATGCACAGAGCAAAAAGTTACCCTGATAATCGTCAGGAGTGCTCAGGTGAGAGCAGTTACAACAACAGCCCTTTCCAGCAGCACCATGCTCTAACTTTCCTAGTAACCATGTAGAAATATTGTGTGAGTTAAGATCATTCACATCTAATGCAAAAAAGCATTGTAATAGTCAAACCACCAGGACACCATGACAGCAAACTAAACACTGCAGTATCAACCACAAACATAAATATTTGCCAGGTGCAACATTACTGATATGATAAATAAATCTGCTTGTGATTTGCTGGTTGGTGACTTCAGAATTTATACAAAAATCGTTAACTGGCTGAAAGTGTACGTGAAGAGTATTTTCATGTTCATACATACTGTGATTGAGATCTATCTTTGGATATTTGTTTTTAGACAGGGAGAACCATGTATATGACAGGGTAGCAGGGAAGGGGGGCACCTATCCTCGTAGGTATCACGTATCCCTGCATCACAAGGACCACAGTGAAGGTAGGACAATTAATCAGTCTTTCCATATAGTTTTGCTTCATCTAGTCTCTGACAACTATGGTGTGATATTAATCTCAGACAGCCTCTGTCCTGATCTACAGGTCGCCGGACGTTTCCGCGTATTCGACGGCCCCAGGGGAACCTGTTCACGCTGGTGCCTTCGCGCCGATCGCTCAATGGCAGTGAGGAGAGTCTGGGCAGCTGGCAGCTAGTAGATGCCCAGGGGAGGCTGCGTCCCCAGGATCGTTCTGTTGCCCATAAATGTGAGGTTTGATCCAGTTTAACTAAACATGTAATAGAAGTTTCTGCCCCAATTTACTCTCAGTGGGATTAAAACTCTTGAAAACAGTATTTAGGTGGTAAAATCCAGGGTAGTGAAATAATAAAAGTAAGAACTGACTCCTATATTTGACTTGTGTCACATGACAGTGTCTCTTCTCTGTGGTATGTTGAATATAGTGTATGTTTAAATGAACAGCTAAGTGTTTGTGTTTCTGTTTCAGCACCCAGTGCTCCGGTGACTTGGCGGCGGGGGAAACTTTTGGGCCAGGGAGCGTTTGGACGGGTCTACCTGTGTTACGATGTGGATACGGGGAGGGAGCTGGCTGCTAAGCAAGTCCAGTTTGATCCTGACAGTCCTGAGACCAGCAAGGTGAGAAACTAGCAAACCCTATTTTCACAGAGCCAGTTTAGTTTCTTTTTCTGATTTCCTCATTTCTCTTCCTCGTAATTCAGAATATTTAGTACTCCTGCTTTTAGATTTGACTTCTTGTTCTCCCTTCATTTGGTTATATACTGTATTATATGCGGAGGTTAGTTTTGATGACGGTGAGATTTTTGTCACCCGAGGTTGTGCAAAGCTTGTAACCCTTGCTAATCCACAAGTTTAGTTTAACTCTTTAAACATTACAGTCAAATATTAAAACCTTAGTATGTTGATTAACAACAAGCTTTAGATTTGCTAAGAATGATGTCATTTGTTAATCTGTTGAAGTCATTATGTTGGAATGCAGGTAGTTATCACGACTGACTGAGCATGACATTAATGAATTTATCTTAAAAACATCTTTGCACCATTTTTATGTTGTAACTTAGCCCCAACCATTATTTTGTACACTGAAAACAAAGTAATCAATCCACAGGAAAGAAAGTCAATAACTCAAGATGTGAAACGTGCCGAAGCGGTTTTCTTTCCTCCATCCACCCCTCACCCCCACCCCCCCCCCCCGTCTCCATTTTAATGTCTTTTCCTGTCTGCCAAAGAGAAAACATGCACTGTCACTTCCTGTATCTGAAAGTAGCTGAATGTTTTGGTGGTGAAGGGTGATGGGTCAGCATTGCCTTGGCCTTTCATCACCCCTTCGTACTCCCTCCTCCAGGTTGTAGCAGATGTGAATTAGTTGTTGTTATTAAACCAGCTTCTGTTCTGGGACTTGGGGATTACTGAGTGTGTCTCTGATTTCCCTCCGCTCACACACACACACACACACACACTGTTGTGGCCTCAATCACTGAAGTAAACACAGGAACTTCTTTTAAAGAACTGTGCTTTTGGCTTTTGTTTACTCTGTGCTTTAGGTTTCAGTTTTGGCAGAGTCCACACTGAGTCATAAAGCACTGTTGCTCATCCTTGTGTTTATGGTTACATTTGTTTGCCGTCACTGGTTACAAACAGAGGCCGAGGGAACTATGAAAGATGCACAGTTCATACTGTAAAGGCCAACTTTTAATGTTAATGTCTGAGCTGTTGTTTGAATCTTTAAAATTTTCACTTACCTGCTTGTCATTGTTTCCGTTCAGGAGGTCAGCGCTTTGGAGTGCGAAATCCAATTGCTGAAAAATCTGCATCATGAGCGCATTGTTCAGTACTACGGCAGTCTGAGGGATCACAATGAAAAGACCCTCACTATTTTCATGGAGTACATGCCGGGGGTGAGTCATTTTTCACACGCCAGGGTTTCTTGAAAACTAGAAATCACTTAAGTAACCAAACTCTTTGTGTTGAGTCAGATTGTATGTGATGATGTGCTGCAAGACAATTGTAATTTAAACTCAGCGTGACAAGACAGGGAACAAATACAGCAATCGGTTCCCATAATATTAAGATATTAAGTTGGTGATGCAAAGAATTTCTGGCATTCAAAAAAATGTCTGGGGCATGTTTCCTGTCCTCCTGCTTGTAATTATTCCAAAGGCTTAAAAAATACTTATTAGCCACAGAAATTTTTCCAGGAACAGTTTTAGGAACATGGGGATTTTACCTCCACTAAACCACATAAACCTTGTTTCAATCAGATTCACCGACTATAGTTACAGTACAGGAATGTAGGGAATTTTCTTACTTGTCCAAAAACTTTCATTATGGGGAGAGACTAGGGAAGGTACATAATGAAGTACAAAAAGAACCAGAAAAAATATCACTAGTTCTCTGGTGTTATCCTAAGATAACTAAAGATAGAGTAGTTAATTACTACTACTCTGCCTTCTGACTTTTTTTCTCCTATTCCACCATTTATTTTCTGTTATGTTTTTAAATATCATACAAATTAGCATTATCAAATACATGCAAAAATGTATAAATATATAATGTATAAATAAAAATTTATACATATAAATAAAAGCTCTTCAGACGTGGTTGAAATGAAAAAACAAAAATATGTAAAAGGAATTTTTCTCCTTGAGGTGGTTTTATATTTAATTCCTGGGACTCCTTAATGTCTGGAGTATTTAGTCAGTCAACAGTTCCATTACATAGTTTTCGAACGCATCATTTTCAGCTTTGGGAAACAGAAATTTTCAAGTTTTTAGGTATGCTCCTTTACTTACTGCATTCTTGGCACAAAACCTTTATTACACATCAGTTAGGTCATCTTTATATCTGTATATAATCACAGTCTGTTGCACTGGTGTCTAAGCCTAAACCGTGATTTCTTCTTATCAGGGTTCAGTCAAAGACCAGCTGAAAGCCTATGGGGCCCTGACAGAAAATGTAACCCGGAAGTATTCAAGACAGATCCTGGAGGGCATGTCCTATCTGCACAGCAACATGATTGTACACAGGGACATCAAAGGTAGTCCTGCTTAACTACAGAGGCTGTGGCACTATACTCTTTAGACAGTAGAAAGATGTTGTTCAGGCATGTTTCAATATATCCGTGTTTGGCTCTAACTACCGGTGGAAGGTGATTGGTGAAATAATAATAATTATAAATAATAATCATTTATTTTATGTCCACTCTGACTTTTAGGTGCCAACATCCTGCGGGATTCAGCAGGAAACGTAAAGCTCGGAGATTTTGGTGCCAGCAAGAGGCTGCAGACCATCTGCATGTCTGGCACGGGCATCCGCTCTGTGACCGGCACCCCTTACTGGATGAGCCCGGAAGTGATCAGTGGAGAGGGCTACGGCAGAAAGGCTGATGTCTGGTAAGAACAGGGGATTAGAGCAATCTAAGCATTTGTTGCTGCAAATGAATCTGATACCTGCTCATACTACTGGCCAAACAACAAGTTTGTTAACTTGCATAAAAGTGTGTTTTCACCAGCAGTATTACATGTTAGAAATACACACAGAGGTTACTGTACATACACATATTCACAGGATTATGTGGATCTCAAGTCACTGTGAACTGAAGGGATGAGATGTGAATGTGAATCTAGGGAAATCCCATCCTGTTCCTTTTAAAGTTGCAGGAGCACTTTGCTCTTAAAAGGAATTAACTTTCTAATAAAGTGAAGTGCCTGCTGTATGTAACCATGTTCCCTCACACAGAGCAGAAAACATTCCCTAATGCAATCTGATTGGGTGGTGACCCACCAGGCAAGTGATGTGACTGGCTGAAGGCCAGTCAGACAGGTCATAACAGGGTTTGGTATGTTCCAGGTTCTCAGCCTGAGCTGGAGGGGGAGTAATGCTCCCATGAGAGGCTTGTACCTCCCAAACAGGTGGAGGAGGCCCTCTGCAGACACAGAGTGTAAAACCTTCCATTCAAAACATTCATTGAAAGCTTTAGTGTTGAGTAGCTGAGACATAATAAGAATATTTATTTCTGCTTGTTGTGTGACTCAACTGTAGATTACAGTGAATCATGCCTGTCTTTTGCAGGAGCCTTGGTTGTACAGTGGTGGAGATGTTGACAGAAAAACCTCCTTGGGCTGAATACGAGGCAATGGCAGCCATATTCAAGATCGCCACCCAGCCCACCAACCCGCTGCTGCCCTTGCACATCTCTGACCAGGCACGGGACTTTATCCGCTGCATCTTTGTGGAGGCCAAACACAGGCCGAGTGCCGAGGAGCTGCTCAGACATCCCTTCTCTCAGATTCTGTGCTGAAACCTGCCTGGTTTCTGAACTTGTACCACAGACTAGCACAGTAGCCTCAGCAGTACCTGTAGCTTCCACGCAACCCATCCATGACAGAAAGCCAAACATGGACGTGGCCCGATTGTCAGTATTACACCCCGTGACCCTCTGCCACTGTTCTGATGCTTTAAAGAGGAGTCAGGGTCGACTCCCAAATTCAAAGAACAGGCAGTTTGTCAATTGCAGACAATGCAATGCCTCTAAAACTGGTGCCAGTACATGCTCTTATAAGAGTCACCACCAGGGGGAAACAAAACACAGATTGATGATCTCGTGGGCTGCTGATGCTCAGAAGTTGCTGCATCATTAGGTCATAGCTCCTACACCATTTGTGTCTTCTTCCTTGTGTTTACATTTGGTAGTTGGCAGTTATGACAAATGTCAGGAATACCCAAAGTGTTTGACTTTTAAATATTTGGCAGAGCTGCATTTTAAAGTTAAAGGAGGATTACAGCTCACATTGCCCAGAGGATGCAGAATACCACTGGTGCACTACAGTGTTAATTAGACAGGTTGTTCTGTTTTTTTCCCAACTTGGCAGCACTGTTTATTTCTATTCCCTTTTTGGAAGAAAGAAAACTACCCCCTTAGAGCTATAACTCTAACTATACTATACTTATAACTAAAGCTGTTAAAAGATATTTAAGCTATTTGTGGTGCATTTTGCATTTCTAGCTATATATATGTGTATAAATTGAAAAACACAGACGCGCAGTGTCACATAAGATATGTGTAGAGTAGCTACACTGGAGCTAAAAAACAACATAATGATCAGCTAAACGCAAAAATCAATAGTAAATAAGCTATGGCATGTTCTGGTTTCAGCTCCTCAGAAGTCAAAAGACGTCATTTAGCATTACTAAGCATGCACAATATTGGCAACCACAGTAGAGCAGGATGCACTGTAGCAGCACACTGTCGCTTCAGCTGTGTCTCTCATGGATGACCAGGACATTCAAGTCATTGTTACATCTGTCAAGCATCTTTTCTGAAAAATAAGAGATCTTTAAAGGACAGAGTAAGTCGTGAAAGTATCTCTAGAATGACTCATTTAACCAGTTGAATGAGAAGCCTAAATGGTCAGGTTAGATATAAACAAACAAAAAAAAATAACATTTGTATAACAAAAATCATAAAGAATTGCTGCTTATTTTTGATCAGGAAGCAAAGTTGCAAATTAGAAATGTGAAAAACTTTTTTTTTTATCATTAAGCTAACATTCAGATAGTTACAAGAGCTTGAGAAGACTCTGGAAATACCTTCACAGCAGTGGTGTGTTTTTTAAAGACTGCTGGGTATTTCATTTTCAGAGATACTAATGCTTAGATCTGTGACTTAAATATAATTGTAATAAATTACACAAACTGGGGCGATGGAGCTTCAACATCTGGTTTAAGTCGGAGAGAAAAAAAAAAACCCTACCCTACCTTAGTGCATTCAGGAAAATTAAGGGAACCTGTGTTTGTTCAGTACAGTCTGGGAATTGAATTGAATAGTCATGTAAAGTTGGAGACACACATGTAAATGTGTAAGAGGATCTGAGGGTGGATTTTTTTTGACACTTCCTCATCTTGTTCTACCTGTCGCCTTCTACCTGGCATCTCACAGTTCTTCAGTATCACAGCTGTTCTTAGCCTGCAAAGTGCCAAAAAAGGGACAGATACAGGATCATGGTATGGTATGATTGTGGTATCAGTTAAATGTGAGGATCAGACGAGGTTTTTCATGGAAAGAAATGCAAACCAAAGGCCTTCATTTGAAGGTGATTCCTGTTGCCTTTGACTAAGATGATACTGTCCACATGTTTCTGGCCCAAACATCCCTGACTGAGAAACTTAAGGATTGATTTTTTAATCAGATGCACTTTTTTTGTAAAATGAATGTTGTGGGGTTTTTTGTTGTCTTTACCAAATTGATTTTTTTTTTTACTTCAAATGTGAAAATGGTTTCACTATTATTTATATCCCCACGCCCCATTCCAATTAGATTTTATAAGCAAATATATATGTATAAATATAGTTTTTATATTTAGACTGTGTCAAATCTAATGATGCTTTCAGGACATAGTGTCATTCAAAGTAAATCATTTAAAGCAGCTGGTTTTGCAAGTTTATAAATGAAAAATGGGTGGAAAACAAACTCTGGCGGCCTGGTTCTTGATCCAGTTCAAAAAGCATACATTCCTTGTTATGCATTGAAAAACCAGTATTACTGGACAGGATACGGAAACCGTGCATCCTTTGGCACCACGGTGCTTTGAAACATAAATGAGGTGTTGCGATTGGAACCTGTGAAGCCTAAACTCACGAAAGAAATAGCTGGGAATGTTTTTTCGTGTGATTTCAGCATTATTAAAGATAATTAAGGTGCGTGCGTGGGTGTGTGTGTGTGTGTGTGTATGTGTGTGTGTGTGAGCCAAAGGATCAGAGCCAGTGCTGTATGTCAGAGTTCGCTGTTCAACCCAGGTGACGACTTTGTTTATCCCATGGTTCAGACAACAAGTCCAGTAATGAATGATTTTCTGGGCAAAGGGCTTGCTGCTGCCTTAATGCTAATATGAGAGTATTTCTATGGGGCTGCTACATGCTAATGGCAGCTATTAGAGTGTGAAAACAAATCTTAGAAAAAGGACTCTGGGATAAGCAAATGAAAACAACTAGTTGTTAGAAATCTACCTATATATGTATATGTATATATATATGTGTGTGTGTAAATGTATGAATATGTATAATGACAGGACTTGCAGTGCAAAGTCTAGTGTATCAAATTTATTTTACAGCAAGAAAAAGAATAGTATGTTTAATGACAGCAGCCTCTCTCCAAAGCAAATAAATAGTTTTTAAAAAATGGTGTCACATGTATTGTTGATGTGCATGCGGAGGACGAGCAGTAAGTTGTGGCCTGTCCAGTCTCAGCGAGTTCAGTTAATGAAAGGATGCAGGAGACTGAGCTCATTGTTGGCAGTAAGAAGCTGTTTGGTTGATGCATTAGTTTTTTCCCCCCTCTCTCTCTCTCTCTCTCATTTGGTTTCCTCCTCTCTTTTTGCACTTGCCCTCTTCTCATGAGGAAAAAACAGGAGGCAGACACAGGAAGGAGCGATTTCTGCAACTGTGAGATGGGGCAACAAGATAGTGTGGAACAAAGGGCCTTTTCTCGACTCTTAGGGACACAGACATATATCGATTGTTTGGTTTGGTTTTTATAGCCTTCATGAACGGCCCATTCTAGTTATTCCTTCTTTTTACAATGTAGACATAATGTACAATAGTTCAAGACTGAAACAATTTAATATATTATTGAAGACATTAGGAACTTTTGGATCATGAATGTTTTCTTCAAAGAGTTTTTTCTCAAACAACATATTAGGAAGTCTGTTCGTTTGTTCCTTCCTTCTCAAAACTTAATTAATGAGTTGAGTGAATTTCAGCTCATCATTTCAAGTCGCAACAACTCATGTTTAGAAGTTGTGAAGGGCCTGAAATTAAAAGTTGAATTAACTCAAAATCCCATTATGTTAACAGGAGAAGCTTAGTTTCCTCTAAATTATCATTCAGACAGACGATATGCTTTGAACAATAGTTCACAGCAGGAGTTTGTATCTGAGTGCAGTCCTGGTTATCTGCTGTGTGTGGTATGCAGCTCTGTCTGTGTGGTATGTTTTTCCCCCAGCATTCCTGCTGACAGGCAGACTCTAGCTTTGGGCCGAACTGGCTCTCCGCTGGCTCTCTTTGTGGTCGTACTCTGTTTGGACACAGCGGTGCTGAGTCATATCGGCAACCTGTCTGTCCCAGTTAAGCTCCCCTAATTGTTGCTGCTTGAGTCCCACTAAACTTTCAGATGGATTGTTTTTACCTGTAATGTGTCACAGTGTTCCAACCATGTTTTCAGTTGTTCTGTTCAATTAGACCTCTTCTCAGTTTGAATGTGGGCTGGGGTGTGTGTGGAAATCACTGCAAGTGGTAAACAGACTTAAAACATCCTACCATTCTAATAGGTGGTTTTTATTATTATTATTATTATTATTTTTTTTTTACTTCCATGGTCTTTTCTGTTTTTACAACTCTACTTACAATAAACTTATTACAAACGTAACTAAGGTTTAAGAAATGCTTCAGTAAGTTTCAGTCACACCAAGAGCTACTACTCTAAACTTAAGGCCTATGCTCATTTAATTTACACCTTGTCCAGGAAAGAGATCATTGATGTAGTGATAAAGGTGGGGCTGTATTTCCAGCTGGTTGGTCAGGATTCAATTTGGTATGAGGCCATGCACATTCAGCCATCAGCAGCATTGAGGGATGGCGGCTGAGAGGCACTCGCTGAGGATTTTGGGTGTAAAACGCTAGAGAACAAAGCGGGCGTTAAGTATTACTCAGTCAATCTTAACTGGCAGCCACGTTGTCTTGGCCTGAGATCAACAGCATTAAGATTTGGCCCTGCACCGCTTTTTCTTGTAAGTCCCACCAATGAGATGGTCTCATCATGTTGCACCCATGAATCAGCTGTTTGACTCTGACTCCAGCAGCAGGGAGGGGCCCGCCCCACCTCTTTTTTTTTCTTTCTTTGTGTGCGGATGGTTTATCTTCGCGACATATTACCTCAGTGACCAGATCTGAGGCAACTGCTGCCACCGTCTAAAAAATTCAGAGAGCCGAAACAATTGGTGTCACCTCAGTGATGCAACCACACCGTTAATCCTTAGAGATGGAGCCTTTTAAATCAACAAACCTCTGCCAGACTTAATAGTGTGCCATCTCGTTTAACCTCTATTAACAGAGACCAATTAGAATTCAAAACACTGTGTTGTTGTTTTTCTTCTTTAAAAGTTGCCACACTCAGAAGCCAGATAGTAAAGTCATGCAGGGCTTTATTCACTGTCTCCTGGTACCACTAGTTTCCACTCCTTGTGAGTTTACGAGCCAGTAACAAAGAAGTCCTTTATGTCCCACTGCTGCTGTGGCCTTACTACCTGTGGTAACACATTAATGAAGCCATATTAGTGTTTCTGTGAGTTTTATCTTGTCAACCGTGAATAAAGGAATTAATCTTTACTAAAACTCGGGAAATCCATCACAGTGACTGCTTTAGTTATTAATTTAGTTGTTATTCTAATAAAAATCTTAATTTATTTGTATTTATCTTAATTTAATAAGTGAGATAAAACATTTTATCATGAGAACATAACCATTGTGACCGGGATTGTTACTCTAATGCCGTCATTCCTTTCGTCTTCGGGGATGTTCACTTGCCGAGGGAGAGCAGACAATCGTTCGCTAACTCATCTCCACAAGTTACAGCCTCTTTAGAAAGAAGCTGAAATGCTCTGATGTAAAGAGCCCTGCGGTTGTCAAGGTAATGGGTGAAAATGGTTGTAGACGCAGCCTTTGTTATTCCTCCTGGAGTTCAGATTAAGTCTGAACTCCCCACATCTCAGTCCTCATTGTCTCTGCGATCCATCTGTTTTCTAAGATTTCTAATAACCCTGAACACGGTGAACACCCCAGAGTGCTACAATCTACCCCTGCTATGAGAAAAGTATATATGTGTACCTGCAGCATGGAAGTCAACCGACTGCTGATGTGATGGGGGGGGGGGTCACTGGCTCTTAGGTGGTGTTTAATTTTGTACACTTTAGTTGGGTCCTGTTTTTACATCAGCAAAAGTATTTAATGTCACAAATCTAAGAAAGCATAAATTAAGTGAAGTTAAAATATTGGAATATTATGACAATGTTATAATTATTGTGTCATTTACTTTTATTTTTTTGTTTAACTCCTGGAAGGAAAAACAATTCTAATGCATTTAAATGTAATAAAGCATCTATATTTATTAATCCATCATTATCTAGTTTAATAAACTTCATGACAGATTAGTCCCTTTAGAGTAAGCAGGTGTTTGGTCAATAATAGGAAGCTGTTATGTCTTTGTTATATAACTGTGCTATAAACGGGAGGAGAAACAGCATCTTTGAGGCTTTGTCCCACATTCTGTTTGTCTGTTTGGTTTTACAGCCTACATTTAATAATTCAGTCTTTATCTGGGTTTAACATGTCTGCTATATCTGACCATCCCGCTGTTGCTTTTTTTCTGATTAGAGAGTGAAGATTCCAGCAGCTTCATCCCTTTTGTTTCATCAAACTTTGATTCTGCTTTTTTGTGAAAGCAGCGCATGTGTGGTCGGGCTGATTTGGTGGCCAGACCCTGTCACACATTCCTTTTCATTCAGCTGGAACTGAAAGAAAGAGAGAAAGACAAAAAGGGGTGTAAGTAAGAGTGAGAGAAAGAGTGAGTCAGAGGCTGGGGAGAGGGGAAGAGGGGAGGAAGGGGGGAGACGTAGAAGCCAAGAGACATTTGTAGTTGAGTGGACAAGCACACACAATCCCTGGCACACAGCTTTTTGAGTGTCATGTAAACCACCCCTTCGCTCTCCCTTTTTGTCCCATTCACTGCCTGCCACCCTCCCTTCTCTCTGCCCCACCCTGTGGCCTCTCTTCTTTGGACTTGGGGGTTTCGCCTGCCTCTATAAAAGCCCAGTTTGTGCCCTGAGGGATTTTCATTCCCCATCATGGAGAGTCAGAGAGTCCAGTCCTCATACAGGAAGCGTTTTGGGCCACAAGGCTCGAGCACCACGGGAGTCCGAATTGGGAGCCTTTCCTCCAGCCGTCTCTCCTGGCATGGCCCTTCTCGCAACCTCACCCACTCCAGCCCTGTGTCCCGGATCTCTCTGGGCTCAACCAACACCGCCCTTCTCCTGGGGAGCCCCGTGGACCGGCTGGACTTCTCAGCTGATTCCCTGATGAAGGCCCAGTTCAAGGAGACACGCACTAATGAGAAGATGGAGATGATGGGCCTGAATGACCGCTTCGCCAGCTACATAGAAAAGGTGCGCCTGTTGGAGCAACAGAACAAAGTTTTGGTGGCAGAACTGAACCAGCTGAAAGGGAAGGAGCCCAGCCACCTGGGAGACATCTACCAGGAGGAGCTGAGAGAGCTGCGACGGCAAGTGGACGGTCTCACTGCTGGCAAAGCTCGACTGGAGATAGAAAAGGACAACCTGGCTGCAGATCTGGCCACCCTCAAGCAGAGGTAGGAGGGAACAGGGTGGGACTCGTGTGGACGCAGGATCATGTTGTGATGTGACGCACACTGTAGTAGAAGCACGATAGTGCCCCGATCTTTGTCATTACTATTATGTTTACCTGCACTTTGTGATGCTGAAAGACAAAATATTTATTTTACAGTTGATATTTATCAAAATTCTTCTACATTTCTCTGAAAACTGAGCTAAAATGAATGTGAGGTAAAATAAATATATATATGCAGAAAGATTCTTGAACTAATTAATACATGTTCAAAATAACAATTGGACATAAACAGTTTGAATCAATGAAAAGAAATGCAACAATAGAGTGAGGGGGCGGGGTTTGGGGGCTCTGTTTATCATCTGTATGTATAGGTTTTATATACTCAGTTTCTGTTTTATCTTCCACTCTAGAGTGCAATAAACTGCTCTACTCTGATTTTATTATTGTTTGTAATGAAGTGGCATCAGAAAGGCTTCCCAAATGTACATGTGCTGTTTTTGCACAAGCAACAGTTGCTCACAGACAATAGCTTTTGGTTCTTTGCTTGTTCTTTGCATTAGTTTCTCTCAGAACAAAAATTTGTTGTTGTTTTTTTTAAGCTTTTTTTTTTTTTTTTTAATTATGAATGCATTTAAATGCAGATTTGGTTTGTCTCAGAATAGTTGGAATGCACACCACTGCGCTCTGCCAGAGCTTTACTCCTCGATCCCTCTTTACAAACTTGATCCCAACTGAACCCCAGGGTGAGTGTGGAGGAATGAGGCAAACACAATGGTGGCTCTCCACAAAAGAAGCAAGGCAGCCGGGCAGATGTTGCTCCAAAATAATGATGCGTTGCACATATTCAGTTTCTTCGCTTAAGGTGCACACATGGCATGACTTAAAAATTTTATTTAGTCAGAAGATTGAGTGAATAAAAATCCCCAAGAATGGAAAGGCAGACAACTGAAAGAATGTAGTATGAATAGCATTAGTTGTGGCTGTGAGGGTCAAAGGGCACTTTTGTCGTTCTTGCTGTTCTCCTTGAACCGCTCGATTCAACAAACTCTCTGTAAAGCTGTGAAGATGTTATTCCAGCTTTTTATGTTTCGATGTGTGTATGGCAGATGGGTGTGTGTGTGTGTGTGTGTGTGTGCGTGCGTGCGTGTGTGAACTCCCTCCCGTGGGAAAGGTCTCTGGCTGTTAGATTGGGGAGAATGTGTAATGATGCGTAAGCTGCCCTTTCAGCTGAGCCCCTGTCATTCCCTGTAGCACGCGGAGGAGCAAAATGTTTGAAATATGTTTCAGGCGTCCCTCCAGTTTAATTTCAGTTTCTGTATTCTGTATGTCAGCTTCTCTAAACCTTCTTCAAAATGAGCTGGCACGAAAAAAAAAAATATCCGAAATAAAAAATGTGGAATGTTTAACGTCCCAGGAAAATGTGTTGGTTGCGTGTGTGTGCATGTGTGTGTGCCTGTGTGTGTGCATGTGCATCCATGTGTTTGTGTGTGCAGTTTTTGATTCAACATTGCTAGTGAAGAACTTTAATTTGGAGCTTTTTCTCCACTGGGTTTTACTCAGGCTGCAAGAAGAGATGGGCCTCCGACAGGATGCAGAGAGCAATTTGAACTCCTTCAGACAGGTAAATCTGTTTCTTGAAATCCCAAGCTAAATGATTTAGAGATTCAGCACGTCTGACTGTCCAAACTCATCCTTCCGTGTCTCATTGCTTGCTCATACTGAAGGATGTGGATGAAGCATCTTTAAATCGGGTCCAATTAGAGAGGAAAATTGATGCCCTGCAGGATGAGATAAACTTCCTGAAGAAGATTCATGAGGAGGTAAGAAAAAAGATTCATGAAAGTAAAAAACATGCTGATTCAGGTCAAATATCATTATTTGTACCTTTAACCACCTCTACTCTTCTACCTTTCTCTTAATCAGGAGCAGCGTGAGTTACAGGAGCAGATCATGGCTCACCAGGTACATGTTGATGTGGATGTTTCCAAACCAGACCTGACTGCTGCTCTGAGAGACATCAGGGTCCAATATGAAACCATGGCCACTTCAAACATGCAGGAGGCAGAGGAATGGTACCGATCCAAGGTGAGAATGCCAACATGTGCCTTCAGTAATAAATGATATTAATATACAATTAAAGAGCATTCAGTGCAACTGTAATAGTCCATGTGAGGAGACTTACAGGCTGATGGACTGTTTGCATTTGTATACAGTTTGCTGACCTCACAGATGCAGCTAACCGAAACGCAGAAGCCCTGCGCCAGGCTAAGCAGGAGGCCAATGAATATCGCCGCCAGATCCAAGCGGTGACCTGTGACCTGGAGGCCCTCCGTGGCACTGTAAGTCCACTAAACACTGTGTGAAACATTTCCAACACATGCCACTCTAACAGCCAATTGGTCAGTGTTTGCTATCTGTGATAAGAGGGATGCAGCTTTTTTTGTTACATATTCAGTCACATTTTCTACATTAAAGCCATTAACTTGAGTCTATTTGACAGCTTTATAGACAGCAGTAGTCATACTTGCAAAAGATGTGCAGTCATTAAATGTCTCTGACTCTGAGCAAAAGACGTCATCACCGTCTTCTATGGAGTCTGCACAATTCATTTGAATATCAGATGATTATGTACAGTATGCCTAAGTAGCGCCTTCTCGTCCTCACTGTCTAACTCCTTTCTATAACTATTAAATAAAAAATTGAAATGACAAATATTATCTACTATAAAATGAGCAGAGCATAACTTCAGTGGCGTACTACATCAGACTCTGGAGCTCATTACTCGGTCTTGTCTCTTCTCTTTCAGAACGAGTCTCTGGAACGCCAGCTCCGGGAGATGGAGGACCGCTTCGCCATGGATACTGCCGGTTACCAGGATACGGTGAGTCGTCTCGAGGAGGAGATCCAGGCGCTGAAAGAGGAGATGGCGAGGCACCTCCAGGAGTACCAGGACCTCCTCAATGTCAAGCTGGCCCTGGACATAGAGATTGCTACCTACAGGAAGCTGCTGGAGGGAGAAGAGAGCAGGTGAGCAGTGGGTGGTGAACTGGTTGGATCTGACACATCCAATAAATACAAAAAGCCCTGATGTTGTTATTTCTTCTCTGTTCCTCCAGGATCACCATTCCAGTTCAGAGCTTTTCCAACCTGCAATTTAGAGGTCAGAATCTTATTATCATTCTGTCTGTATATCCAGATACCTCTCTCCTCCTCTGTCACCTCTCTGCTGTTGGTTATCAAGTAAAGAAAAAATAAAAAATAAAACAGCACGTAATGTTCCTTTTTTCTCCCTCTGATCATATTTAGAAACTAATCTGGACACCAAAACCCCAGAGGCCCATGTGAAGAGGAGCATTCTGGTGCGAACTGTGGAGACCAGAGATGGAGAGGTGCGTACTTTAACACAACAACACTCCAAAGCGCAGAACAAGACCGATCTGCAAATTGTACCTCTCGCCCAGTCCCTCTGGAGGGCAATGTTGAACACTTCAGCAAGTTTTCACACACTTCAACTGAGGCTCACTGCACCTGATGTTCTGTTTGTAACTTTGATCTCTTCTCTTTTCAGATCATTAAGGAATCCACCACTGAACATAAAGATCTTCCTTAAACTTTGCCTTCAGCTCTCCCGTGTCATCCTCAGTCATAATCTGAGGACTTGGAATTGTTTTTATGATTATTATGATTTTGTTTCCCAACTCCAGTGCTGCCTCGTCATCAAACCATTTAACTCCCATTTTTCAGCTCTTCCAGCTATTAGCCTGTTAAGCCTATTAATTTTAACCTGGACTGACAGACCAGATTTCTAGCATTGTTTCAGATTAGCTGCCGTAGAAGAGGCCTTGAAATGTAGCAGTCGTATAAAGTTAATATGTAGTGTGGTGGTTGACGTGTGGTTCTTGTGTATGTGAAATGTGGCAAGGGAAGTACAAGAGGGAGCTGGGGTTTGCCAGTGTCAGAAATGGATTCAGACAGGCAATGAGAGACGTGTATATGTTAGAACAGCTTTTGGCAGAATGACAGGTGAATCTGGGCTGGTTTTCAACCTTTGACTGGTGCTACGTCACATTTCATTCATTTAAAGCAGCAGTCAACTCTGTTTACTCTGCTGTGTTACATGTTATTGAAGTATCCTGAGGTCCAGTGTCTTGCTCACTGACATTTTGACATGTAGACAGGAGGAGCCGGGTTCGAACCACTGACCACACCGGGCTGCTGTACACTGAATACAGCGTAAAAGAGCACAAAGCAGGATTTAATTTTATTGGCGAAATGGTTAAGTTTGGTTAATCCACGAATCTCCCTCCTTCAAATTGATCAATTTCTGTAGTGCTGTGCCTCAGTGGATAAATCCTGCAACTCTGTAATGAACCAGGAGCCCTTTTTTTCTTATGAAGAGGAGGACGTTTGGGTAAAAAGGAAAGAAGGCTGCAAGAAAGGGGGAATGCATGAACGTTACGCTGTAACACAAGCCCTTTGCTTTGTTGGGAGCCCTGTCGGCTGAGACAGATCCTGCCACTAATGAGAGTGGAGCTACACCTAAGCCGGTTGTCTCTGTGTTCATCACCACCGCTGTGATTCGTGTTCCCGTGTTCCTCCCACCACCTTGACTTCTCCCATCCCCTCAATCCCATTGTACTGTTTCCCCCAATAACAGTCAGCCCTCTCTCGTATTCACTTTTTGTTTCGTTTTTTGAATGTCGATCCTCGATAGAAGTTTCTTGAGATTTGTAGCAGAGACACAGCTGAATCTTTTTGTTTTGTTTGGAAAGAAAGCTCAGCAGATGTGAATATAACATTAGCTCTGACCACTGCTACAGGCTGTGACATCATGTTGACTTAACAACAATAAAACATTTTGTTCGTGAACAAGTTCCTTTGTCTCTGTTTCAAAACGGACACATACTGGAAATGAGTTTGATATGTGCTGACAGTTAACTGCAGGGTATTAGAGGAGTGACAGCAGCAGACAGACACTATACATCATAGCTGATTGTTTCTGCCTGTTGGCCCGGCTGTACTGCTGAGCAGATGGGTACACTTCCTGTAATAGCATGGCTTGTTAGAAGTGTTACTATATCTGGGCCGAAAGACACTTGTGGCCAAAAATAGTGTTGCCTGAGATGCAAATATACACCTGCCCTTCCACTTCCTGTAATAATGCTTTATTGTTTTTTGTCGACCGAGTTCTGGAAAAGATTAGAAGTGTGATCACGACTCAGTAACCTGAGTTGAACATCCCCGTCATTGTAGTTTAAAAGGCGCGAGATTGACTAAGAGATTTAATTTGATTTAATTTAAATAACACCTGTTATATAAACTGTATGGTTTTTTATGGATTATTAAAGCCAGAGAAGCCTTTTTGGCATCTTAAAATACCTGTAAGTACTTTAAATTATGAACCTATTGTTTGAGTTTTCTCTTTTTTCACAAACATCATTTTTAGGAGCTTCAGTCAACAGTTACAGTCACACTTAAGTGGCCATATATGGGTCCAGTGCTGCGGCTGTACTGTTTGTGAAGATTCCTGCAGCTTTTAGTCTTGTGCAGTGAAAAGTCACCATTCAATCGTAACAAACAGGACAAGGAATACAATAAAAACAGACTCTCTGCTTAGGTCGATTGTCTATGTTAAATATGAGCCCGAAGACAGATATGAGAACAGGAATAATGAGAGGGTGAAGGCATCAAAGACTTTCTCAGTATTGTCATAAAGATTTTCATAAAAACAAATCTAATCTAATCTAAATAAGTGTGCCAAAGTCAACTTTTGTGTATATGGAGTTACAAGTGACTGCAGAGCTTTTCAACACCCAAAATGGAAATCCAGAATATCTGTGACATTAGTCACTTTATATTTTGAACTAACTTGGACTCACATACAAATTACCACGAGGAACATCCTAAAACTGAGTCTACTTCTCAGTAAAAACATGAAAACATCACATGTAAAGTGACTATGCCTGTGTAGATTAACGTGTTCTTTCGTTATCTCCTCATTTTCCACTGTGATGACTGGTGTTTTGAAGTGTGACCCAGTAACTGAGTGTGTGTGAAGTACAGTATGTATCTGTTTTGTCCAGCTTTTATCAGAGGAATGGAGGGTCTCAGGTCTGCACTGAAGGCGACCCTGAGCTGAAGGACTTCCAGGCAGATAAAGCTCTCAGGCGGTGAGGGGTGCAGGCCTTGACGTCTGGCCTGCATTCTTTTCCCGTCGAGACCTGTTACAGCAGGATCGGGAAGGTGACAGAGATGGGCATTTTTGAGCTCATTATCTTCGCGCGACGAATGCGAGGTGACAACAGCTGTCATGTAAGCTATAGAAAACATGAATACACACAGCAAAACAGTCTTGTTTTATTACAAATGACAAGTGTGCAATATCCCTGACCCAGGATGCAGAAACCTAAAAACCTATCACCAAGTCCACGGAAAATAGTGTAATTCTCATATTATTTATGTCCAAATTGCTGCGATAACTAACTACAGAACAACTTGACAAGGTTTTAAACGTTATTTTATTTGTTGTGCTGCACGTGTTGCAAACACATATCAAGTGTTGCTCTCTGTGCACGACGCTCTTTCTCTTTCACATTGCAGTCTTACTTGATGCTCACACTAAAGGGTCACGAGAAGGCATGTGTGTGCTCCTTGGTTAATTTTAGCCCTCATTTCATCGGGGCCATTGAGACAAAACACAGAGCAACTGCCTCGGCCCATCTGCCATACCATAAAGCTACTTTTCCTCTGATCTTTAAACACCCTGATCCACCATGCTCACACTCAGAGGGTTTGGAGTAGTTCAGTAAAAGGACTTTGGCTGCTAATTACATATCTAGTGTTTCTAGTGGCGGTGGTGATATACGACGATTCTGGAAATATTGTAAGTTTGAGCATAAAGCAAGAGACAGATCTGTAAATACTCAGCAGTAAACAATGCTCATCCTCAGCTGGTCAATGAAACTCTTCTGTGGCAGTTCCCCAAACAAAACTAACACAGATCAGTGTGTGTCAAGAAGTCACGCGCAGCCTCTCCAGGTGACATTTACTCTGGCATGAATGTCTGCTCTGTGTCTGAAAACACTGCTGCGCCAGCTAAACAAGTGCCCCCTCTTTGGGCTCAGGGAGCAGATTAAAGCCCTGCAAGCTGAAGCCCATGTGAAACCGCAAGTCATCAAAGTTGAACCACAAGTCATTTTTGATTTAGTTTCTTCTGAATTTATCACATTTGCAGTCCGGTGCAGTTTACATATCTACGCCTCAATAAAATCCACATGTCTCAGTGTTATTCTTGTACAAACCAGAACACCTAGTCTCCTCTCCGCACTTTACAACCATATTTTGTTTTCCTTTTTCATTTTTGACTCTTTGTGTTTTGACAGCTGTGTTTATGCTTTAGTGGAATTTATCCAGGTCATCACACCGTTGACCTGCTCTGTGCTCACAGAGTCCCAGGGCTTCCTTTTGTCCAACTGAAAGTAGATCGTATCTAACACACAAAGAGGAAGCTGCTTTAACATACAAACCAAAAAAATGTTTATTTTCTGAATAGGGACATGACACCACACATGCACGCAACCGCACTGCACAAGAGTGCCAATTCAAAGCTTATCATAGCTATAGATTCATATAATAATCTAGAAGTGTGATGGCAGCCGCAGAGAAAGAGAGTATTACTATTTTGGGCACAGAGACTTGTGATGTCAAGTGAAACAGAGGAGACAGATGAGGGTCTGCACACTGTCAGTGTCAGACCACTGTTAAGTTATCAACAATACAATTAACAGGAGAGGACTTTCTTTTCAAAATAAAACACCCCTCTTATTAAGAAACATACCTTGAAAAGTACTACAGTTTCAAGTCAGTGCCCATGAAATATGTTCTTTGCTTGGCTGTAATCCTTAAATGTGCTTTGTTTAGTGTACAGTTCAGGATGTATTCTTCATATTCTAAAATGAAAAATGGATGTAAAACTGAAATTTAAAGTTGTTTGAGACATTAAGTCTTTTCTTTTTAATGCTACTTTAAAACAGTTTAACTTTGTTTTTTAAATGAGAGGTTGTAGCTATGAATAAACAACTAACTTCAATGAATTGAAGTTATATTGAATTATACGGTTTGTTACTGCAGTAACAAATGTTTAGATTATCTAAAATAAGTGTTCTCGTTAATTCCAACAATGGGCTCAGTACTGTCATTCACATCAGCCACTTTGCAGAAATGTCATCTCTAAATGTTCAAATTTAAGGATTATATTTATATATTATAAAAGAAAACAGGTGACACATTTCAGGTTGAAAACCTTTTAAGTTTGGAGAAAGAGAAAATCATTTGTTAATGCCTGTGTTTTATTTTGAAATTCGCAGCTGAAGCCTGAAGTTCTGCTTATGGTGTTGTGGACCACATAATCATGATCTGACACTGACAGAGAGCAGATCAGATCAATCTCCCCTGTCACACATCTGCATTTACAGAAAACCGTGCGGACTCTTTATTGTGTAACAGAAATTAAAGCTCACTTCCGTTTTCTTCTCGCCTCACTCGGGCTGGATTGACGCTGGGTCGGGGGTGGCGGTGGGAGGGGAGTGGAGTGAACCCAGCTCACCGGAGCCTCTTGTCTGTCGTCCTTATCGTGCAGTGTCCAAACGTGAGGGAGGAAGCTGCAATTATAAAACAAAGTGACGGATCCAGCTCTCTCCAGCTTTTCTCCACAACTTCTCCTCAAACTGGTTCCATCACTGAGTAGCGGACTCTGAACCGGAGTGTTTTCTTTTTCTAGGTTAAGTTGTGCTGCTTGTGCTTTTGTAGCACCCCAGTCTACTTTTTTTTTATATATTATCAGCGTGCAACATCCCGCATCTGCCATCGCCCTGGCAACCAGCCCCCCTCTCCATCCTTCTCCAGCTCTTCATCCCTCACCATCAGCTGCGTCCTCCGGCTGGCAGCAGACCGTTTTCTTCAGTGGCGGCGCACTGAGATCTCTGAATATCTGTTTTGTTTGTTTTTTATTCATCAGATAATTGTAAGGTTCATGTGTCGGAGAAGTCTTTTATCTCAGCACCAAGATGCCAGTGAGACGCGGTCATGTTGCTCTCCAGAACACCTACCTGGACACTATCATCAGGAAATTCGACGAGCAAAGTAAGTGCACATGAAATGACCATGTGGTGCTGTCAAAGTGGGGACACAGAGTTTACCTCCGTCATGCTGATTATAAAACAACTGAAAATGTTGCTGTGTGTTTTTTCACCTGCCCAGCCAAGTTAGGTCATTTTGACAGTGCTTAATTAAAGGTCTAATGTTTTACTTGTATGATAAAGTTGTATCCTTGAACAGGTGTTCAAATAAAATAGGGAGGTCAGTTTACTTTTTGCTTCCCTTTGTAGAAAAACTGAGTAATAATGTTCCCAGTCTCTGAGAAATGAGTTGTTATAATAGAGCACATATGGTACAGGGTTGGATGTACTTTTACACAAAATAGGATAAAACCATGCTTCATTGGTAGCAACTTGTAATTTCGTTTGTACATTTCTTGTATTAATTAAAGATATAATAATATTGTGTGATCACAGGTAGAGTTGTTTTAGATTTTTTTAAATTTGAATGTTGTTTCTAAACAGGTGGCGGACTGATTTTCTTTTGTGTGTCACTAAAATATCTTGTGTGATGGACGCCTGCTGCTCCTTTTATCTTTGAGGGTTATTGTACCTGCATGCATGTTTGTTTGTTTGTGAGTGCTCACTGGATGCTTTACATTATGTTCCATTAGCTCATATATTCCACAGGCTGCACAAGCAGCCAGTGAGGGCTGTGATACAACACAGATGTTGCATCGCCTGTCTTCTTTTGACAAAAGCTTCATTTTCATCTCCCTTTTCCCAAATTTCATCAATTTTAGTCCATTTATTTTAGTCTTGGTACGTTTCCCCGTTTCCTAAGTGAACTTCTTAGTGTGCACAGCGTGAAGACTGAAAATAACTCGAACACTGACCCGACATGACAAAATAGTTTGATTGCTGATTTGATCTGAGGCCACAGCTTGAATCGGTGAAGCTCCTTCGAGAAAGCTCTGTTATGTAAAGCCTCTACTGTATGTCCCCAAATGTGTGCACGCTCAACCAAGTGCACGACCAGGTGAGCGCACGTGCCACAGTAGTGCTGCTTAGCAACGGTGTGACGATCAGTGTTTCCGCTTTGAGCCCCAGATAACGACTTTGGACAGGATGTGCTTTCCACCAGTGGAGCTCACCCATTTACTTTAAAGGGAGAGACTGAGAGAAGAGTCCCCTCCTCTCATGTGTGCGGACAAACAGTGAGAGCTGTTTAACCCAGTTCCACCACAGGATAATAAAAGGGCCAGTCACAGGGTGCGAGGTTATGTATGTGCCTTCATTCACCTCATTGAACTCTCCCATTAGCAGCCTTCGAACAAACCTGCCCTAATTCACTTCATGGTGGACAGTGTTTTTGGCTCAGTGGCCGTACGTTACAATCAGCAGTAACAGGCACTGGATGGTATATGAGACAGGAATTACTAAAACTAAAGATTTTATAATCCCCGAGTAACTTGGAGACTCTCATCATCGTTTTGACCTGACACTGTTCAGCCACAGTGATTCTCACACGATGAGAGTAATGATGGTCAGTCCACTCCTAAAAGTATTTTATTCATGAGCTGGTATTAATAAAAACTTAAATTTTGGTTGGAGGTAATTACCCAAATACATTGCATACATAAATTGCATTAAATCACATTTTCACAAAATGTTAAACACAGAAAAGTAACTACACAGCATATAGGGACAACAATTAATCAGAATAATAGCGAGTTACACAATGTACGTGGATAAGAATATTGGAAACAGGCTCTAATTTGGACAGAAGTCAACTGCCTATAAATTCCCAAAGGTGACGTGAGAGCAGGAGTGACGCCACAGAGGTTCTTATGTTAAAATGCCCACCTGCTCCTCCTCGGTCCCCTGGGAGAAATTGTGATGCTAATACGATTAGCACCATGGAAAGGTGGACTGCATTATTTCCACTTCAGCTGATTGCTGAGTGAAGAAGAGGAAGAGTTGTTCATTATAACGGGACACCTAATCAGGTACAAAGCCATGCAGAGGATTTTGAAGCCTGTACTTAAGCTTATTTGATTAAACCTTAAACAGTCTAATTACTTAAAATGGTCAAATGCAATAAGGAAAATTAAAAGTTTTGGTCACTAGCTGGATCAAATGGGATTACTTTACCCAGGCAGCAAATACTGTAGAAAGCAAAGTATAAAACAATTATGACGACATTCCACCAACTAATTAAATATTATGCTAAAGATTCATATAGTTTTTCCATAGAAGAGCATAAAAAGTTTGTGGAGCTATAAAATAAAGCTGGATTCCTCCTTTCCTGTCAGGTCGTAAGTTTCTGATCGCCAATGCCCAGATGAAGAACTGTGGCATCATCTACTGCAACGAAGGCTTCTGCCAGTTGTTTGGCTTCACCAGGGCAGAAATAATGCAGCAACCCTGCACGTGCCAGTTTTTGGTGGGACCCGGCACCATGAAGAGCGCCCTGGCCCAACTGGCACAGGCCCTGCTTGGCTCAGAGGAACGCAAGGTAGAGATTCTCTACTACTCTAAGGAAGGTAAGACAGGAGCCTTTAAATGTGTTCCCCGTAACATTTCTGGTGTGAATAAGTTCAGGCTGCACAGCCGCTTTCAGAGTTCCTGACTAAACGTTCTCAGATTGAAATGAAATCTCAGATACACAGTAAACTCTCTGTGATCAGTCATCACAGCCAGCTCAGGGTTTTGTAATCAGGTTTTAAATCACACTGTGAGTTCTTGTCACAGCATCATTTTCCTAATCTCTTCCTTCCTATCAATGCACATTTTATTTGCTTCTCTTGTACTTGTACTACATGTTGATTTGCTGTAACCTCCTCCCCTCCCCTCCCTCCTGCATCACCTTTACCGTGATTTCTCTCCTCTACCTTTATTCACCTCTGCAAAACACAGATTTCTAGAAACATTATCTGCACACAGAATTTTAATCATGGTTTTATTTAAACTGAAAATACAAAGCAATAGTTTACTGACGTTGACGTTTAAACTTTTAATCCACAGTTCATTGCAGTGAGCTTTTTTCTCTTTTTAAAGCTTCATTGCTTCTTCACTTTTTGATTTAAGCTTAATGCTGCTACCAGTTGGAGGCTGACCTGTGTTGACTGCATTTTGCTCTGTTGATGTCTCTCACCTTTGAATTCCTTTCTCACTTAATTATCCTTCACTGCTGGCACAAACATAAATGACTCTGGATGATCACAGTAACCCACCGTAAACCCAAACACATTTACTGTCTACAGACAGACATACACATACATGATACATACACACACACACACACACGTCTTTTGTTACTTTGGACATTTGGGCATGAGGCGTGCAGCGTAGAGAGCTGTTGTCATGGAAATGCAATCAGCCTGCCAGCTCAAATCAGCTAAGCATCTATTTGTTTTGTCTCCCGCTTCCTACTGAGCCCTGTACTGTGAACAGGCAGAAAGATTTTTGAGCAAGTTGATAAAGCGATTCAGATCGGCTGTGCAACTCTCACAGGCTTCTCTTTACATCCAGAAGAAGTGTTTGTCAGAGGTTTCACAGGCTAGATGTGTGAATGGGACTGAATGCAGGCACTCAAGTGTGGTTAGATGTATGTTTCTGTGTGTGTGTGTGAGTGTGCGTATGTCTGATTTGCCCTATCGCTCAGTTCTATTTTTATACCACACTGATTGCAGTGTGAAGTTAGACCTGACGGAAGTGTTGCTCATTTAGCCTTTAGTGTTCCTCCTTTTTCCCCTCCAATTCTCTCAGCATTTCTTTCGCTCCCCCCTGTGGCTTCCTCCCCCACTAGCCTCTCTTAAAAGCATGGCATCATAAATAAAGATCAGACAGCCGTGACAGCCGTAGTGGGTGTGTGTGGTGCGGGGGGTGGGGGTGGGGAGGTATGGCACCGTCAAAGAACATAGAGGTCATAGGTTCAAATCGAGGTTTTCAGCTTTCCTTTTGATGTCTGTGTCTAAAGGGACCTGCAGACCCTGCCTGGTGGACATCATCCCCGTAAAGAACGAGGAGGGCCTCGTCATCATGTTCATCCTCGACTTTCAGGAGTTGACGGATCCTTCTCTCAAAAAATCAAGCCTCAAGCAGAGAGTGATCCAAGGATGGATTTACTGTAAAGACTTTGACATTTGTTTTAATCTTTGAAAATATGAAACATATTTAGGTTCATTAGTAATTAAACTAAACGTGGTGTTAGTGTTTAGCCATGAACATAGTAGAATTTACCAATTAACTCACTTACCTCAGTAAAATGCAGCCAAACCCTGATCCAGATATACAAGTGTATATCACAGATATAACTTCACATATATTGTTGGTAATAAAATAATTCTTCTCTCTCTTCTACCTCAGGTCAGAACCGCAGGCTGAAGATGAGGTTGCCGGTGCTGCGTTCAATGAGACGACCTTCACTTTCCAAAGATCAGTTTGAAGGAGTGGTTGTGGACTATCTGCAGGTGAGGTGGTGTGCACACACACACAGAGCACACACACACACACACACAGGCAAGAGATCGAACAATGCACAATGTGGCTGCAGGTTCTGAACCCTGTGCAAAAAATAATAATAATGCTCTGTTCATGCACTGAATACATTTTTCAGCTCACTCACAAAACAAACTGCTCGTACAGCCTCTACACTGACACTTAACAAAAAAACAAATAATACTCAAATCATGTAGTGGCACCAAAACCCTATGTTGGTGTGGGGTTTTTATATTTGAAACAATAATTGAAATATACAGTCTGCACAGTCACATGTTGGTAATCTACAATATGGGACTAAAACGTACTATTTCACTCAGAAGTCAGTAAATTCAAGAGAAAGGAGATCATATTTGTCTGTTCTGTTTAGATGAATCTCTACTTATGTAAAACTACTTCCTGACAGTATCCATACCTGACACTGCGTTTACCAAACCAGGATAAGTCACGTTTAAAATTCTTTGGCAGGGTTGAGATATTGGTGTCTGTTACAGGTCTACTTTCTGTTTCAAGTAGATAAGCAAATAAGACATTCAGAAAATAAAACAATGAAACAGAAAATACTGTATTACGTATACTGGTGTAATTAGGATTTAATTTTTGTTTTGTTTTTTTTGCTTGACAGCCAAACAGCGAGGAAGTCCCATTGAAAGAGTTTCGGATTCCATCCAAAGAGAGCTGCATGCAGTCGGAGACAGAGGCTCTGATAGAGCAGGACCTGGATCCCCCCTCTCCTCCAGCCCAGCCCTCCACCAAGAGACGCTCACTTCTGACCGACCGGTTGGACCCTGGAGTTGCCTTCTCGTTACCTCGGAGCTGTTCACGGGACAGTGTGCGCAGCCTTCGACGTGCCTCGTCCCTGGATGACATAGATGGCATGAGGGCTGAATGGAGTGGGGACCCCCTAACCAACAGCAGTGAGTGTCTGAGTTGGATGCCATCATGGACTTGAATTAATGCTTAGTGATCATGTAAATTGACATTTACTTGATCTTAGTGGACACCTGCCGGCCAATAAGAACGCGTATTTGTTATAACACATAAACACTAATCAAATAAAATGACAAAAAACTGCAAGCAGCTGATTACCACCATAGTTCACTGTAATAGAGCGACAGCACCCATAGCAGAGTAAGCACTGTTGTGTGCACGTGGAGCTGCCGGATTTTTCTTTCAGCAGAGACACACTAATCAATCCCTCTGTCGGTACACGTGCGTGTGATTGTGCATGCGTGTGAGGACCTGAGTTAAAATTGCAAATCACCGCACATCTGGCCTCCTCTTCTCCCGGGGGAAATACTTTGTGAGGACTCTATGTTTTTTTGTGCAGGATGCAGGTTGCGTTGATACTCTGGACTCTCTCACTGTCTGTCACATTTCACCGTATCTTTATGTCCATCTGTGTCTTTGAGGCTGAGGGGAAATGCAGTCTGTCCTCATAAAAATAATTAGTACCTAATTACATCTATACTGTATTTGTTATCTGCATGCTTCAGTCCACACATTTCCCTTTAATTGCCTATGTTGCCCCTCTCCTGTAGATCTAAAGCCCAGCGCTCTGAACTCCACATCAGACTCAGACCTGATGAGACATAGGGCGATCGGTCGCATCCCTCAGGTTACACTGACCTTCGGCTCCGACCGGATGAGACCTCCTTCACCCACCGAGATTGAAATCATTGCGCCTAGCAAGATTAAAGACCGAACACAGAACGTCACAGAGAAAGTCACTCAGGTCACACAGGTAGGATCAATCTTTTATCATCACAGGGGAAAAAAGTGACAACGACTTCTGTCTGACTTCTCTTTTCACTTCAATCACTTTCTGATCACAAATGCCACATTCCTTGTTGTTGGCTACCACCTGAATCGCTGTGTGAAAATTTAATTAGACTCATGGCTTGAATGAAAAAGACCAATGTTTACGTCCTATTGCTTGGATATGCCTGCACCCATAAGATGACTAGCAAGTATGGAGTGTAGTGGAAAAGGAAAGCTGAAACTACAGCACGTGTGTTTCTATAAACTGCCCAATTCAAAGATACACTGCAATTTTCCCTTGTTTTTTTTTTTATGTAAGTCATGTTTCTCCTCCGGTCATCTCGTTCGGGTCGTTGACCATTATTCTAGTTGATCTCTTGGCGACGTCACCTCCACTCATGGTGTCTGCACACATATAGTTCAGACAATGAAGTCTATAAAAGGTATTTGCTTCTGGTTCGCTGGAGATGCTAAAAGACATCTGCAGTCACAGGGTGAAAGTGTGAAAGAATAATCTCACCTGAGGTGTGACAACTATGGCACCAGCAGCAGAACACGCTCATCAGCCACCTGTCATCACACTATGGTGTCCCTGTGCACATTGTGGAGCACCATTATCTCTCACACGAGAGCGGAGAGAAGGACCACAACGGAAAAATACTACAATACGAGCTTGAAGGACAGACATAAAATTCTGACATAATTCAGATTCAGGATGGTTCCTAGATGAGGTTTAATTTCAGAAGATCCTTCTGTTTGCAGAGTTCCTGTTTTCATAAAACTCAAAGTAGCACATAAAAAACGGTGTGTTCTGTAATATCACATTAACCCAGTTTATCTCTGGGGTTTCTACAATGTTTAGCTGGCTGTCTTTCTGGATAGGTTGTGTTTTTGGCCACATCTATTTGTTTCTTGCAGAGAGCAGGTTATCTGATATCTGTGTTCATGGACTTCAGTGTGAAATACTGAGCCATGAGGAACAAGTGATCACATAGACATCTGTAAAGCACTTTGTGGTTGGTTCATTTTACAAGGAGCGGGTTGTCTGATAATCTTCAAGACTGATGTCAAACGTGGAGCGCCTCTGTTCAGGTGTACATGCATTAATCTGCCAGAACTCTTCAGCACACTGTGCAATGCAACCAAATCCCATTTTGCTGAATTACACTACTTATCCATTTATGTGTGGCTCTGTTAACAGGATGTACCACACATTTGGGCTAACGACAGCTGGCATTGGCTTTAGATAATAAAAGGCACGGCACGGTGAAGGTATGAGTTCTCTGGGTGCCTTCTCTCATGGGACTTTTAGTAGAATGCTATTTGCACAGTACTATTATATATATGACTGCTTTGTGACTGAATGATGCCTTGGTGGTAGTGTTGAGATCTCACTTCTTCACAGCAGGAGGCAGAGTGGTATCGACAGCCGGCTGTGAATCACTGTACAATGTGGAAGCAATGTGGCCCTGGAAAGAAAAAAAAAAGACTGGACCAACAGAAGGCCATCTGAACAGCCTGGCGGATCGCTTGTTATCTTGAGTCCGCTGACGTCATGTACAAGTTTGAAGAAAAAGTTAACGTTCCTCTGTGTTAATGCTGCAGCGGTGTGTTTGTCTGCTGCTCAGCAGGGTTCGTGATACGTTTTGTTATGTTTCTGTTGGAAGGCAGAGTGCGTTCATTACTGCTATCTGCCTCTGATGCGTCATCCGTTTAGAGACCACACACGATCTTCCTCGGGTCTTCCATGTACTACTTGACAATAAAGGTGATAAAATAATGATTAATACATTTTTAGCTCAGATATTTTCACTTGTTTTCAGCTTTTCAGTGGTCCTATATTTGGCTTCAGATGTGATAAAAATTGAAAATCTCTTTTTTTCCAGGTAAATCCTGTTTTTTTTTCTGCATCTCTAACATGTTTTAGTGTGATTTTTTTATTTTTTATCACACCTTGTAAAAAAGTTCTTTATTGAAATATATGAATATCCAGATATTAGTCATTTCAAAAGTTTAACTAGTGGACACAAGATAACTCGTAATTTACTGTAAAGCGAATTCTTAATGTAACTTACACCATACATGTGTAAGTTGAGTAGTAAAAACACATCTTTTTAGTTTTCAGTAGACTTGGTGTTGTCTCTGCTTGTTCTTTGGCTTGGATCTACCTACTTGCCATTGTTTTACTGACAGTCTGAAGTATTGTTGAATCTATCTATCTGCTGTATCTAATGGCAGATGGAAACTCTGCAGCGAAGCTACCAGGGACTGTGTGGGTGTGTGAGGGGGATTACAGACTGTCTGTGAAGTTGTCTGGGGGAGTGCAGTGGGGTTCTGGTGAGATGTAGTTATGAAAGCGAGTAAAAAGGGCGGCAGCAATGAGGTATTGAGCGGCGCTCGTTGGCTTGACGCTGCCTGTGACCTTGGCCTCTGGAGCTAATGGAAGCAGAGGGCTTGCTCTTTGTGTAACCTCCAGCCGCCCTCTAAATCACGCTGCAGTGCCCATCTTGTGCCAGCATTAGTACATAGTATTTAGAAGTGGGGTCAAAGGTAAACGTCAAGTCCTTCAGGTCAGATTTAAAGTCGCAGTAATTATTACTGGTACTATGCTGGAACTTTATATTAGAGGTCGAGCAGCGAAGCCCATACACATTTTCTAAAGAATTATCATGTTGGTTACTTACTAGCGTTGCTTTTCTTATGCTACATTGTGAAATAAAAGTTTTCTCGTCTTTATAATTGGATTTCGACTGGCACCTTACAAAAAGGGAAATGAAGGTTGCCATTGATCTTTGTTCATATTGATTTGTCTGCATAACATGAAGCACACAGTGTGACTGACTAGACTGTAGCTTGTAAGAGACACATTACTGTAGAAAAGCCCCAGTACACGACAGCTAGCATTGTGTGTGTGTGTGTGTGTGTGTGTGTGTGCTGTGTGTGTGTGTGTGTGTGTGTGTGTGTGTGTGTGTGTGTGTGTGTGTGTGTGTGTGTGTGTGTTTTTGGGAAAGTGAAAGAATGCTGGTGCCCCCTGGCTTTGAATGTGTGAACCGGGAACAAAGTCTTGATGTGCTGTAGTTTTACAAGTTAGGACAGTGATTTCATGTTTTCGTGATTTCATTTGATGTGTGCAGTATGGAACCAGGCTCATTTTTACAACGAACTTCACTCCAGACATGCTAATAAGAGATTTGATTAAAGTCTTTATTCTAAAGCAGCCATTTCTATTAAAAAGATTATTCTAACTAACTGTCCTCGCGCATGTTTAATTAAAATTCTGTGAAATAAATGTGCGATAAATACTACAGTCGTGGTTAAAAAAGTACGTCAAGCCTATGTCATTACCAGTTGTTGAGCACCAGCCGAGGAGGAGGAGCTGTCATTCACGGAGCTGTAGATATCTTTTATGATTGTGAGAGGATCTCCCAGTGAGGGCTGGGCTACAGTCAGGGAGGATGAGGGAGGGAGATATAGATGGATGGACTGAGGTTGCCTCCTCCCACCCTCTCTCTTAGTCTTAGTTTTCTCCTACTGTTTACCCTGTCGTATGCGTCAGCATGAGCTTCAAGCAGAAACTTCAGCCCGTGAGTACTTTGCAATGTGCTTGTTAAACTCGTCATTTCCCTGTTTGTACATCCTCTCCTTGTGTCTTCATCTTCCACCTCGCCTTCCTGCTTCCTCACCGTAACTACACAGGTGAACGTCGGCAGCTTTATCCATATTGAACCCCTGCAGTGTCACCTTGCTAAGGTCATGTTTATGGACAATTGCTCTGTCAGCATTTTAACTTTGAGTTGTTCTTGCTTAAAGTTTACCGAAGAGGTTTGTAAGCACAGAATGGGTGTTGCTCTTAGGTGTATAGCGGAATAAGTGAAATAAGACGAAGAAGAATAAAACTGAAAAGTCTAATTTGTCAAAAGAAACAAAGATAACTGCAGAAAAATGCATATAATAAGTTATACATGAAGGAGTGTGCACTTTGCATTGTAACTTCACTCAAAGGGAGAGATACCTTTTTCTTTTCATAGTCAATAAACAACACTATTCTTATGATTTTCTACTAATGCACATAAAGTGGCAATTTTATAAATTGGACACTGGTGAATGTTATTCTATGCTGTTTAATATTTAAGCTTCCCTTTTGCAATGTCAGAGTTGTGACTGTTGCGTGCAAACTAGTGTTGGTAGTTGCTCTCTGGTCGTCATCACGAAACAGAACTGTGCCCAACATCAATAACTTAAAATTTCTTGGATGAGTGAACCTTTGCTCGTGTGTTTACATTCTCATTGCTGTTCTCATCTGTTCGTGCTCAGTTGCTGACACACAAATGAGAGCCACAGGTTGTTGTGTGATAATAATTCAGTGACTCCTGAGTGGTTTTCCACCTTTTCCTCGTTTCTCAATATTGTACACTGTCTGGTTGATTTACAGATTTATGGGGCTGAAACCAGCCACAGTTATGGATAAATATACAAGCCTTGGTTATTTCCAGTGAAGATGTGAACGTCATTTTTATTTATTTATTTTTCACCAAATATGACCAAGTAGAAATTTAGTAGCTTTTAAAAGTAGAACTATTTTTAGTCACTGTTTTCATCTTAGATGGGAAATTGGAAAGAGGCAGCATTTTGGCATTTATAGTCTAAATAGATGTTTGTCATAAAAGTCTGGCTTCTTTTATCATTGTGACTATGACCATAATTGTACAAACTATAATGCATATGAGGGTCTAACAACTGACAGAGTTCTGACTTTGTAGTTAACAAGAATTAACAAAAATCACTCTGTGTGGCATGTAATCGATGCCAGCTCTTTTTCTGGCCTACAATTGACTAGAGCATTAGTAGGAGAGGTCAAATGGACAAAACAGGATCACGTGGTGGGACAAAGGCAGGTAAAGCTAAAGTGGTCTCCTTAAAAGAGCAGTTAGAGCTTTGACGTAGAGGAGTGCCTGTGGAGCGAAGAGGTCTATAAAGAGATTCTGTCAGAGTGGAGTTTGTGTCTAAGTCTGTGGTTTTACTGCAATAAAGTGATGCAGGGGAGGCGATGGCTGCTGCACAACAGGCAGGTTGGACTGAGGACGGTGTGGAGGAGCCTCCTCCTCTGTTGCTGCGGTCGACACCAGGATGAGAACCTGGATATGGAAGCTCTTGTTGTGGTACCGGTCAGTGAGATCTTAATAAACCTTGCCTTTCTGACTACATCACTGTTATCTTACAGTTGTATGTTGGTTTGCCTGTTCAGGGTCAGTCAGTAAGTTAGTGGAGTTTTGCATATTGGTTTATTTTGCCTCAGTTAAAGCAGGAGATGTTTCTGTTCTTCTTGCTACACTAAAGATTTAGCGTACACTATAAATGGACTGAGTGTGTTGTGCTTAGGGTCCTGACATGGTGTGACATCACCAAATATTTTCTCTACTCAAATATGCAGCTATTTTCATTGTGAATATTCTGGAGGTAATCAGGACATTTGTGTTACTTCATGCTAAGTAACACGAAATACATGTTTTGTTTGTTACATATAAGTGCCTAATTTGTTCTGTTTTATGCTTTTGTACAGGTTTGCATGAAATGTGTTTATCTGTCAGACATTGCTTTTAAATTTGGGGATGTGGTCCAGTGTCTATATTGATTTAGACCAACATTTAATCTATTGTAAAGCGAATTACTGCTGCTGATGATAAGTCAACATTTCCTGCTTTCTGCAGCTCAAAACATTTTTTGATGGATGAAGCAGCTGCAACAAGAGTTTGCATTAACAACACATTCAAATGACACATATTCTTACATCTTTACTGGTGATTTAATATAATAAAATAACTGTACTGTTTATGTGGGGTACAATACATAAAAATTAAATTCTATCCTCATATATCCTCGATGTGTTTGCCAAAGCACTGTGCATTTTAATATTCTCATCTCTTAACAAATAATGGACAAACCTAACCTAAGACTCTTTTGTCCTTTCTGAAAAATAGGTTTCATGAATTAACCTATTTTTAATTCACTCCTAATAAAACTAACTAAGCACTAACATCTTCTCTGACCTTTCCTGTTGTCCTCAGGTGTTGTCCCTTGGTGCTGATGTGCTGCCAGAGTACAAGCTTCAGGCCCCACGCATCCACAGATACACCATCCTTCACTACAGCCCCTTCAAAGCGGTGTGGGACTGGGTCATCCTGCTGCTAGTCATCTATACCGCCATCTTCACGCCATACTCGGCTGCCTTCCTGCTCAATGAGGTGGAGGAGGAGCGGAGGAGAAAATGCGGCTACACCTGCAACCCGCTCAACGTGGTGGACCTGGTTGTGGACGTCATGTTCATCGTGGACATCCTCATCAACTTCAGGACCACCTACGTCAACCACAACGATGAGGTGGTCAGTCACCCAGGACGCATCGCACAGCACTACTTCAAGGGCTGGTTCCTCATCGACATCGTGGCCGCCATCCCCTTTGACTTGCTCATATTCCGCTCCAATTCAGAGGAGGTGAGAAAGAAATAATAGTTCACTAATTGGTTAGTTTATTATGGTGTTTCACAAACTCAGCTTGCAAGATTTTAATTTGTGAGATGTAGAGGTGTAGAGCTGAGTCTCTGGTCATCAAACTGTTTATTTGTAAGTTTGGGTTTTGCTCAAGTGTTATAACATTTTAGATGTCACTTCATTGCATGCTAACACTTACCATACAAGTTTTATTTATCTATTATAATAAGGATATGTCACTGCTTTTTTTAATGTTGCACAAAGGCTTGCTAATGTTGACAGTCACTAATATTAAGGCTGCCTCCATCCTCCAGCCGCAGACGACTACTCTGATCGGATTACTTAAAACAGCCAGACTACTGAGGTTGGTGCGAGTGGCCAGGAAGTTGGACCGTTACTCAGAGTATGGAGCAGCCGTTCTGTTCCTTCTCATGTGCACCTTTGCCCTCATTGCTCATTGGCTGGCATGTATCTGGTACGCCATCGGCAATGTAGAGCGCAATGGCTCTTCCCGCATCGGAGGCATGAAGATTGGCTGGTTGGACAACCTGGCTGACCAGATTGGTAAACAGTACAATGACAGTGACATAACCTCAGGCCCCTCCATCAAGGACAAGTATGTTACCGCCCTGTACTTCACCTTCAGCAGCCTGACCAGTGTTGGTTTTGGGAACGTCTCACCCAACACCAACCCAGAGAAGATCTTCTCCATTTGCGTGATGCTGATTGGCTGTGAGTAGTGTCAAATCTGAATTCTCTTACACTTGTCATAGTCTGAACATGTTAAAATACTGAGTTTCTTTCCTGTGCAGCTCTGATGTACGCCAGTATCTTTGGGAACGTGTCAGCTATTATTCAGAGACTGTACTCTGGCACCGCCCGCTACCACACCCAGATGCTGCGGGTCAAAGAGTTTATACGATTCCACCAGATCCCGGGAGGCCTGAGGCAGAGGCTGGAGGAGTACTTCCAACATGCCTGGTCCTACACTAATGGCATTGACATGAATGCTGTAAGTCCTGGTGACATTCTGTGTTAGTTTTGTAGTTGATGAGTAGAGTAGAAGTTTTTTTGCTGTTTTGTTTTTTGTTTAGACCTGACAAAAAAAAATCCTTTTGCTAGTTCATGTCTTGCATCAAAAGCTGCATTTGAATGTGGGGGTATAGCTCAGTGGTAGAGCATTTGACTGCAGATCAAGAGGTCCCTAGTTCAAGTCTGGGTGCCCCCTGTGACTCATGTGATCTTTTTGTTAACATAATCCCAAAGCACAATAGTTATACTAAACATTCAGCGGGAACCGATAGAAGACATAATCATGCATCTTTTTTTCTTTATACTGTAAATTTCTCAATTTATGATACATCTCTAGGCTAATAATAAAAAACAATAATAACGTTGAATTCTATTTTCAAAAATCAATAAAAATCACAAGATAAAAGATAGACAGGATAAAATGGAATTTAAAACTTAATAAATTACAAATACAATGGCATAAAAACTGAAATAATAAAGAAGAGGAGTCTGAGTGGTCTGTGCTACTCAAAATATTTTACTACCCACTAATAGATGAACAATGACATGGACAAAAAAACATAAACAGCTTTATAGGGGTCCCACGTTCAACCGTGGGTGCCTCCTTTCTCATTTAAACTTGCACATGAGAGTTTCCACAGTGGTTGCTACGTTCGGAGACCCACTTTTTAGTGATGATGTGCGTCATATTGCGGCTTGGAGCTGCCTGCTGACAGCAGCAGAGCATGACGCAGCCAGAGAGCAGCATTAGT
Organism: Anabas testudineus; assembly: GCF_900324465.2. Classification (NCBI taxonomy): domain Eukaryota; kingdom Metazoa; phylum Chordata; class Actinopteri; order Anabantiformes; family Anabantidae; genus Anabas; species Anabas testudineus. The sequence goes on along the minus strand of NC_046617.1, from coordinate 7,465,206 downwards.
GCCTGCCAATTCAATGTGAGAATAGATAATCACTTGGAGCTGCTGTCCTTCGTGCCACGCCTGAATCAATCTGACACATTGCTCTCCTTCTCTAACCCCTGACATTCTTTTTTGCATCCCTATGTGTTGCTTCTTTTACATTTATTTGATTTCACCTTTTGCCCTCTGTTGTCCTGCAGGTTTTAAAGGGTTTCCCCGAGTGCCTGCAAGCTGACATCTGCCTCCATTTGAACCGCACCTTGCTGCAGAACTGCAAAGCCTTTCGAGGTGCCAACAAAGGCTGTCTGCGGGCTCTGGCCATGCGATTCAAGACCACCCACGCACCGCCAGGTGACACTCTGGTCCACAGTGGCGATATACTCACCGCTCTCTACTTTATTTCCAGAGGCTCTATAGAGATCCTTAAGGACGACGTGGTGGTGGCCATATTGGGTAAGGTTCAAGCCATGATGGAGGCCGCACTTACTCACACTATGGAGTGATTATAGTCATTATCAACTGGAGTTTAGATTAATTAACTTAAAGTAATGATTTAACACTCATTTCAATTAACCACAAAACCTAAATTGTATAAAATTTTTCAACAATGGCTACAAAAAAGCACAAATTGAATGATTGTATTAATATTCTGTTTGTTCTGCGAACCTCTTGTCTCTTCCCCACACACACACACACACACACACACACCTCTCTGTGTGTTGCCAGAGGTGTTTGGGCACGGCTCCACTTCCATTCCACAGTGGCATTGATCATCAATAGGTCCAGCTCTTTCATCCATGCTACATAGGTCATTTCTTTTCCAGCTGTGTTTGAGGGGGCCATTAACAGCTGAGGATCGGTGTCACTGTTGTGCTTTGTTTTTCTTTTCTTTTGGATCACATTCACCCATCAAAATGTTGTCAGTAAACTAATTGCTCTTTTGCTAGCAGTGAGTTCTTTACTTGTTCAAACATATTGATTTACGTTTAACCTTGATGTTTCTCTTTTGTTGTGGTTTGTTTAGGAAGGAATGATATCTTTGGTGAGTCTATCAGTCTGTATGGACGACCAGGGAAGTCCAGCGCTGACGTCAGGGCTTTGACCTACTGTGACCTTCACAAGATTCAGAGGGACGACCTGCTGGAAGTGCTAGACATGTATCCCGATTTCGCTGACATGTTCTGGAACAACTTGGAGATCACCTTCAACCTGAGAGATGTGAGTGCCACCAGAGGGCAATTCCACACACTGTATTTGTACTGCAACACTGTGTGTGTTTTTCTGTAAGAGAAATTAAACATTAAAATCAAATCAATATTTTGTATTGTTTGAGTGATGTTTGTTTCTTTATGATAGACCTTTAAGCGTGACATCAGGTGTGTATTTCTGAATTACTGAAGCTGATATGTATCAGGCAGATCGAGTAAACCAGCCAACCCCGAGCAGAGACTCTGAATGTGGCTACCGCCGGTCGAGGCATCGGAGAAGCTCCTTGCGGCGGCGAAACCGACCAGGTGAGTGAGTGAGGGGCAGGGCTGACGCTGGTTAACACGTTTCTGTATGTTTCTATTAGATTTCTCTTCATAATTTCTTTTCCTTTCTGTTCTGTAAATCTGCTGTCAAAGACGGGATGGACCGTGAGGGCTCTTACCCAGATCAGTCCTGTGCAATTGTGCACCACCGCCGGGGCACCCATTGGGAAGACCTTTGCAGCAGCGCTAGTATCTGTTCACAATCTAGTGATGAAGAGATGAAGCCCACTGGACAGAGCAAGGGGGAACTGTACTCCCCCGGAGGTGACACCAGAGACTATCTTCCAACAGGAGGCCCACCATACTCTGGTAAAGACTGGGATCAAGTCCACATACAATTCCTTCATCAGTCATGTCTGTACAGTCTTCAGCAATGCAGCCTTAAAGCATTTAGAGGTGCATTGAATCATTTTTCTAATCATAATGCCTGACACCAAGATTGTTTCAGTTAGGTTTCATAAAGCCAGTTTTTCCAACAAACAAGTCTTTTTTACTTTTTTCTCCAGATGTGTTAGAGACATAATGTATTTTATGCAATTAGATAAAATTTAACTTTCATAAAATGTAATTTTTACACAGATAGCATTTGTATTCCATTTGATGACTTTCGAATGAAGTCAGGAAGAAGCGATCATGAGCTTAATCTCCCTCCTTTAGAACGCTGTAGGATCTTATTTATAACTTGGCACCAACCCTTGGTGCCAAGTTAAGATCCAATGACTTTAATTCAAGTCCACTGTCCAGGTTTTAATCTTTGTTGCATAAAACGCAACTAAATATGTCTAATCTAACCTAAAAAGGTTCAGATTAAGCAAAATATTACTGTTTAAGAAGTGTTATTATGGTTTTGCAAACTGTAAGAGTTGGCTGCAAATGATTAAATATTAATATAACATACGATTTAAAACAGTTTGATTACAAAGTACCTTTTTACACAGATCAACTGTTAGTGAATCTACAGTATGTAAAACATTAGAAAATAACATCTACAAATAAAAATAACAAAAAATATTTCAAACATCTCCTCCTATAAAGTAAAACTAAACCCAGAGTTGACTATTATTGACTGCTGTCTGTGAGGCAAATTGTCTTCTGGGGATATTAAAATTTTACACTGACAATTAAAATTTTTATGGCTGTTTTTTGTATGTGTGTGTGTGTGTGCACAGCAGCAGCCCCCATCAGCATGTCTGGCCTCTATGGATACTGGCCAGACCGCAGAGCCAGCCAGTTCTCAGAGAGCCAGCGACAACAATCATCAGTCAGAGCCACTTTCCACCATCCGCCCTGTGCTGAAGACCGGCCCAGCGAGTTGGAGTCCCGGCTGGAGCTGCTGCAGTCGCAGTTAAACAGGTGAACTGATAATATGCAGGCGACAAAAAGTAGGGGGCACCCGGATTTGAACCGGGGACCTCTTGATCTGCAGTCAAATGCTCTACCACTGAGCTATACCCCCTGCTGCTGGTAGCACTTCAAGGCAGTGCCTTTCACTATTATCCATGACTCAGTGACTACTGTTTGTTTTTGAGTCATACCTTTGCTTCCTTAAGCTCCTCACTCCCTCTCCTGCTGTGCTTGTGTTTCATCTGCAGCTGTGAGTGTGGGAACATTCATGCTGTGAATTGCACGAGTTGGAGGAGGGAAGGACAAATAAAGATAAGATAGGGTCGAGGTTGAGCAAAAAAAAAAAAAAAGAAGAAAACCCTCTGCAGAGTAATATGCTTAATATGTGTTTCCTTAACTTCCTGTCTGCTCACATGTGTATGGGAGACGGCCATAGCACAGGGAGAGCAAGAGAGAAGCCTAGTGGTCATCAGCTGAAAGAGCAGATGAGAGGACTGTATGAAAATAGTAGAAAGTGTTCAATCCAGCATCTACAATAGGTCACTGGTGTCTCCCCTTCATCCCCGCCAGGCTGGAGACCCGTATGACAGCAGATATCAATGTAATCCTGCAGCTCCTCCAGAGGCAGATGGCTCCGGTGCCTCCTGCCTACAGCGCCGTGTCGCCCAGCCCTCGTCCGTCTCACCCCACCACCCTGTACAATACCGGAGCACCCACAATCCACACTGTCCCTCCAATCCAGGCAGTACAGATGGACAGACCTGCCTCACTGCTACAGGTGCTGTGTTTAACTTTACACACACACATACACATTTTTGTATGGCTCATTGACATAATGCATTCCCTACCCCCTACTGTTAGGCCTGTTAGTAGGCCATGCTGATCTACTGTTTGAATCACATGTACTGCCTAACCCAAACCACAACAACTAACTGCCTCATTCTAAGCTTTCCCCTAACCCTAACGAAAACCTAATTCTAACACTAACCCTAAAACCTAGTCTTAACCCCCAAAATTGTTCTTTAAACCCCCTTCTATGGTTTGATGATTATGGGATGTCATATTTTGTTTTAGTTGGAATAAACATAATGAGTGTTTGCTCTTTGTGTTATGCTAAGCTAACTTTCTCTTGGCACATACTGTAGGTACTGTACAGATATGAAACCCGTATCAGTCGACTTGTAGAACTCACAAAAAAAGCAAACAACCATATTCCCCACATTGGTGAATTATTTCTATGGTTGGTAAGATTGGAGGGGTGGATCCCCACATCAAACTAGTCCAGTGTGATTCATGTTTGGTCCTTTTTTATCTTACCAGAGTCCAGAATCTGACTTAAAGCACAAATCCAAAGACTCCCTGTCCAGTGGAATCCACCTCACTGTGGCCTCTGACGACACTATGTCTATGTCACCTGAGACTGAGCCACCACATCTACCCAGTGTGGACATCACCCCACTTCAATTGTCAGGGATCCAAGAGACTCCCGGACTGCTATGTGGCAGCCAGCGCTTCCCCTCCCTCCCTGAGCACTTGGAGACCTCCACAGAGATGCTGGAGATCCAGAGGCACGTCTCCGACCCTTTGCTGCCAGGCAGTTAGAACACCAAACGCCAACAACACCCAAAAGCCCGATCCTTTGGAAAGGACAACCACATGTTCACCAGATTGTTACTTATTTCTTCCTCCCTTGAAGTCCCTTCTGTCCTGTTCAGATGCTGCTGAATAGCGTGGGAAGCCTTGGCTCCCACGTCACTGAGGGTTCAGAGTGCCACCTGTTTCTTACAGACTCAACGGCGCCCTCGCAGGCTGCTGTGGCACCCCTTCACTCCCGAGGTCCTGTGCAATGAAGAGATTATTTTCTGCCCTGCAGGGCGGAAAAACTGTGAAGCATGAATTGTCAATACGCAACCAAACATATAACTGTGTCAAGCAGTAAGTGGATCTGAAAACTACACAAACTGCATCCTAGACTGAAGAGTCCTTGGACAAAGATCACCGATATGTTTCACGTGTGCTGAATTATCTGGATTCACTTTGTATAAGACTTGCACATTCAGAGTTTTAAAAAATTGTTATCTTTTATTTGGGACTGAGTTATTTTCACACTAGGGATGTGTTGGATACATTAAGATATGTCAAATATATGTCATAATTATGAGTTTTAAAGGTTGTATACTTCACTCTTCAGCATGTTAGACATGGTCACATGGGTTCCTAAAGTACCAGATATGTCTATCTGAAAGTGCCAGCATTAGAAGAAGAGGTTCTCCTGATCATCTCGGTTCACAGTGGAGACACTGGAGGTCAAAAGCGTGATGGATGGAAAGTGTCGATCGCATACAGGCACATCGTGTCAAGACGTCCTTCACAGTTCCGACCATAAGATGACTGTAACGACTTATTTGCATTTATTTTAAACTGTGTACAATGTTTCTTGAAGCACAAATTTGTTATTTATCTTTTTTAGATTAAAGACATATTGCAGAGTTACACCGGAAGTCAAACTTGGTTTTATTTTCCAAAAGCTGATCCAGTATTTTGCTCTAGACAACCCTCTTATACTAGCTGCAGCACTAAATTTAATGTTAGATACAGTACAGAAGAAAGACGCCACCTAAACTGGGCTGAATGGAGACAGTTCACAATTAATGCAGGTAGAAGAATTGCTATTTATTTTTATTCCCAGAGAAGAAGCTTGACTATTTAGTGAAGCCAGAGTCTTCCGGTGCACGGTTGTGGGGAAGAAACTGAGCACCATCCCCCCTGGTGTGTGCATGTGCACTTGTAAATTGCTTTGGATAAAGGCATCTGCAAAATAGGGTGGAAAATAATATTTTCTTCTATGAATAGAGTAATAGGGGCTTTTTACATTCATTCATTCCATTTGTAGGGGACACAGCATCAGCAAGTAGCTGAGCTGACAAAAAGTAGAACAGGGGTGTATATCTCAGTGGGAGAGTATTTGACTGCAGCTCAGGTCCCCTGTGATTATGTTACTTAAAGCTATGACCTCACACAAAGGCAGTTACCAGTTGAGGATTTTCGTTACAATTGTAACTGGACAAAACAAAGCACTTAAGACAAGTTTTAAGACATGGAGGAATACAATTTATTAGAGCAAATTCAATAATAAACTTTATGAAAAAAAGCTACAACATGAACACTTGGCTTACCAACATCTTAAGTTGATATATTTATATGTATGTACATTTTTGCCTTGTAATGGCATGCTACAAGGACATGACCCTTTAATTACTGAAAACAACAAAAAGAGAGGCAGACAAAGTTCCTCTCATTCCGCAACAGAAACAAAATGTAGCTTTCCAAGCACAACCTTCTACGAGTACAAAGAAGAGAATTAGGGAGCTAAATGGCTGAAGATTGTTGCTCTGGTAGGTTCTGACTGTTGCTGTACATCATCCAACCAAACCCAAACAAACCATATAATGACAGACACCGCTGCAGTGACAATATGGAGCCCTCTCAGGTTTTTTACAATTTTATAAAGTTGAACAGGTCACAAGTTTGAGCCTGGATACAATCATCTGGAGAGAGGATTAAAGAAAAAGGAAATGTTGCCATAGGGGTGAGAAAGACTAGAATATACTTATCATGTCACCAATGAAATGGTATGATCTACAACATATTCCTATGTATTAGAGAGGTCATTTTGCCACCTACAGTAGTTTGTATCAAACTTTACAGAACAAACAGATGAAACACAACATCTAAACCCTTCATGATAATCTCACAGCTGGCTGAAATCTGGTTTTCAAAGACGACTGATCACAGTTTACAGCTTCTTAAAGCTGCTGTGCAAATGCTGAACACTACCTTATGAGCAAAATAAATAAGAGCTTAAACACATTTTATAAAATAACAATGGAGTAAAGACATGGAAGAAAATGTAAACCAGGTTATTACGGGGTATGTGATACTCCAAACACGTTCAGAAAGTTCACTTGTAACCTCATCCCTGTCTTGAAAGCAGTGGGATGAGGACTAAAAATTAAGTCCAAATCTGAAACAACACTCATTCTCTTCCTCATTGAAGTGTCCATGGCTTTAGACACGCAAGATCTCCAGGCAGTTGTTGTAGCAGATGGCGATCCAGTCTGGCTGTGTGGAGGCCCACTGCACGTTGTTAATCTCCCCTTCAGCAGTGTAGGCCAGGATGGGATCCTCAATGGCCCGGGGCATCTGCTGGATGTCCCAAATCAGTGCCTGGTGGTCGTCAGCTGAGGGAGGTAGACAAGCACAGTGGGTGTTAAAGGAAGTGTTAACCTCGAGTAAAAACAACAAAGCATCCTGGTTCATTTAAAAGAGGCCTATCTGTTGACACAGCAGAGGTGCCAACACATGCTCATCTGTTAAAACTGTTAAATCTTACTCAGCATTTCACAATGCAACATACTGTCATTAAGCAATGTGCTGCACAGACCAATGAAATATGTGCTAGTCAATGAAAGAATGCTTTGTTAGGGAAACATATTTCCTCTTTACCTGATGAATATTGCCAAATTGAGATCAAATAGTTGCCCTGTGATGATTTTCTACACTTCTGAAATCCAGTCTGCAAGTATTACAAATCATTCTATATTGTTCTGATGCCGATAAACCTGAACTTCCTGGATCCTATTTTAGGTCCCTCACCTGCAGTACAGATGTGACACGAGGAGTGGGGGGCCCAGGCAATGCCATTAACACAGGCTCGATGATTGTTCAGCCGAGCCACTGGTGTGCAGGGCACGCGTACATCCAGGATGACCACCTATCAAACAGAAACATTTGGATTGTAAGCTCATTCTTCACCAGTGTTTTTAGATTAGTATGAAATGCTAGAAAGAAACAGGGTTCACTGCAAAATGACCTCCATGCCATCCATGGCCATTGTAGCCAGGTAGTTGGGGTCTTGCTTGTTCCAGCAGAGGCGGAGCAGCGGGTGGTGCTGGGGGTCTTCATAAATGATAGTGCTGTGCTCCAGGTGCCGGAGGTCAAACATACGGACAGATCCATCAGCCCCCACAGAGGCAAACATATCTCTACCACCCCCTGCACGACTGAATGCAATGTCATACACCTGTAGAGTACAGAATTAAAATATTTTAACGCTGATTTATGCTTTAAACACAAATATATAAGGCTTAAATTTACAGTGCTGATATCCACACACCTCTTTGTCGTGAGCAATTAGCTGAGTTTTCACATGTCCAGAGACCAGGTTGACTCGGCCCAGCACCTGACCCGTCTCCAAACCCCAGATAGTACACGTGGTGTCAATGCTGGAAGTACCTACAGAACAGTATACAAATGAATAAGCAGCAAAGTCCAACCTGCAGCCTCCTTATGATTTTTCTTTAAGTGAATTTCTTACCTAGCAGGTTGGGATCAACTTCATTCCAGTCAAAGGAGGTAAGGGGAGCACAGAAATCTGAGTTCTTGTTATTATTCAGCAAACATTCGAGCCGTGTTTCTGTGTCGCTAACCTGAAAAGAAAAAAAAAAAAACAACACTTGATTATTTTATATATATATTCAAGTCAGCACAGCATGATGATCCGACTAATTTGAAGCTGTAAAAAAAAACAGTTTTAATCCCACAACACTCTTCATGGATACGTCAGAAATTCAGTTATGGAAGTTAAAGGAACAGACAGGAAATTAGGAGAGTTACAACTGGGAACAATGCACGTTTTAGGTCTTTCACTCAGCTCTGAGCAAAATAAAAGCCACTGATGATGTGGTTATTTTAGAAGAACTCACTACGGACCACAAGGAAAATCTAAGTTCCTACCCTCCAAATACGCAGGTAGTCCCCACTGGTAGCCAGGAGGTCCGGGTAAACCCCCTTGGTGTCTGGGATCCACATGATCTTGGTGGTGGGGTACGGGTGGTCAAACGTGTTCCTGCAGACAAACTCTGAACTCTCCTCCTCCAGACCCACCAGCTGAACCTGTGCAGAAACAAAAACATCACCTGGGATTACATTTACAAGGCAACAAGGCTGGAATCGGCATTTGCAATACATGGCGGTATTAAGGCGTATTCCTATTAAAGACAGAAAACATGCCTGCTGCAGATTGACAGAGATATACTTCGTACTTTTGTGTTGACTTCTAACAACGAAATACGCTGTGACTTTGTGCCTCGTTGCTGCGCAGGACAACTAGCATTAGCATTGCCTCGCTAAGGTTACCGTCTTTAGCCTTGGCTAATAAATAACCAACCTTGTTGTTGTATTCCTCCACAAAACTCCCCAAAGCCAGCCGAAAGCGCTTGTCCGGGCGGACGCTCCAGTTCATCGCATACACGGTCCATGGCGCCTCGTATTTGTAAATTTCTTTTCTTTTGCCGTGGAGCGACATCCTCCGAGCTGCAGCTGTTGTCTGGGTAGCTAACACGCTAGCGCTAGCTAACGTTAACTACGAAGTAAGTAGTCTTGCGATTAAACTATCACCAGTTAGTTTAACTCGCAAGAACAAGCCTGAGCAGACGCGATGTTAACGACCATTTAATTACGCGAATATCGTTTTAAAGCAAGCTTTCTCGCCACTTTACCTAACAAAGAGTAGCATTGCTCGTTGTGAGCTTTAGAGCTGTCAAGTTCCGCGACGAACAACACACTTCCGGTTGTGCCGTTCAAAATAAAATAAAGAAAATCTTAAATGTAGTCTTATTTTTTAACTTAAAACAGTAAAGCTGAACTCAAACATATATATATTCTCATCGCTTGATATTTTATCATTGAACAATGACAACAATAGAGCTTGATGGCTTTGGTCCTCTACCACCGGCCCATGAGCTTGATAATCCTGTGCAGCATCTCAGCTGTTTCCAGGACCTCAGTTCCTGGAACCTGCTGAAGTCACTCTTCCAATATGCGGGTCCTCCTCAGGTAAAAACTGGTGTTACAGGTTTTAGAAGCATTCCCTGTTCCTTATTCTTATCTCTTGACTAAAGCTGATGATTTGTATCCATGTTTTTGTTTTGTGCCTTTAAGATTGAATTTAAAGATTTGATTAATTTTATTGAAAAATTTTGTGGAAAAATACATATGTAATATTAATGTAATACATATTTGTATATAAAAATGCCTACCGAATGTTTCTATGATGGACAGTAGAGTTGATACCATAAGTGCATAATCATTCAATTATGTAATTGCCATCAGTGTCCAATGGCTTCATTTGTGGAGATGTAGGCTTTTATTTTTGAACGCCTAAAACGGAAGTTCTATTGTGTCCAACTTGACTATTATGTACAGTTACTGGTTTTGACCACTAGAGGGCAACAACACCTGTGATTATACAATAACACGTTTGATTAAACTGCGTGAAACGCACACACCGTGTTTTTCTCTGTTGTGTTACCTCTGATTGTTGGAGCATGTTATTCTTATTTCTCTTTTCACTGTAACAATCCATATAAAATTATGAGAGTTAGCTGTTTCCCTTCCCTGACTTCCCTTCCCTTACATAACATTCCCTTACATTGCTGAATATTCATGAAGGCACTATTTCATAAGAATTTAAAAACCATTTGTGGAACACTTTCTTTCCTCACTTTTTAAGTCTTTACAGATTTTTTTTTTTCATCGTATCTGTGTTAAGATGTGGTGTTGTCCAGTAGCTCCACATGTTAACAATTAAGCACGCAAAATATATTTTTTCCTAATGTCTATAGGTACGTTGTTAGTAAAATAAATGTATATAATTCTAATTAGTCTAATTAATAAATGAATTAAAGTTAATACATAATTAAATAAAGTTTTTTCAATCTTGAATGTTAAGAATGGACTGGACGTGCATATAGTTTGCATGTTTAAGTTATATTTCTTGTCATTATAAGTGTTAATATTGTTTATAATATTTATACATTTACAATGATAATATTTATTACTCCAGTCAGAGTATTTTCCAAACACTGGATCTCACCAAAGACTCTAAATTAATAAGAACCAACACTTGACTAAACGATTGTCAAGATAGCCATAATGACACATACACATTTCCGGTAAACACATAAAAAAATAAAACTTTCAAATTAACGGGAAACTGCGACGTCTGTTGTGTGGATGGGAGCCCTCATCGACACACTTTTACTTTGAAAAGTCGATTTCGTCTCGAGTGGTCTTCTGGTTTAAATCATTACAAGGACAGCTGAGGCCACCTGAGCTCAGCGAGGGTTACGATTTTGTCACAGTAACTCTTAAGGTAAGCTGGTTGTTCGTGTTTTTTTCCATTCGCCTTTATTACATTAAGATTAATTGGCTGAGTTGTGCGTGCGAGACAACACGCCGTTTACTGATTCGTGATCATATGTTGGTTGTTAGCATCAAGGTGCCTCGTTAGCTAGGCACCGATAGTATGCTAATGCTAGGTTTGCTAACAGCTAACGATGAAGTGAGTGGGTGCTGGGGGGGATGGGCTGGGCTGGGCTTCGTGATATGATTACGACTTGTGGTTTAATCCTATAAAGGTATATGTCACCAGGTAATTACGAAGTGGTAGTTTTGTGTCGGCGAAAAGTCACAGTTAGGCATAACTCGTGTCTTTAGCCTGTTAGCTAGTGTGACGCAAAGTCGGGCCGTTGGCTGAAGTTTATTTATGCTAGCGGAAGCTTTCTGGTGTGATATTCTCAGGATTCAGCTAAATCCGGTAACGTAACAGCTTGTCTGGACCTCAGTCTGGACCTCAGTCTGGACCTCAGTCTGGACCTCAGTCTGGACCTCAGTCTGGACCTCAGTCTGGACCTCAGTCTGGACCTCAGTCTGGTCTCAGTCTGGTCTCAGTCTGGACCTCAGTCTGGACCTCAGTCTGGACCTCAGTCTGGTCTCAGTCTGGACCTCAGTCTGGACCTCAGTCTGGTCTCAGTCTGGACCTCAGTCTGGACCTCAGTCTGGTCTCAGTCTGGACCTCAGTCTGGTCTCAGTCTGGACCTCAGTCTGGTCTCAGTCTGGTCTCAGTCTGGACCTCAGTCTGGACCTCAGTCTGGTCTCAGTCTGGTCTCAGTCTGGACCTCAGTCTGGTCTCAGTCTGGTCTCAGTCTGGACCTCAGTCTGGTCTCAGTCTGGTCTCAGTCTGGACCTCAGTCTGGTCTCAGTCTGGTCTCAGTCTGGTCTCAGTCTGGACCTCAGTCTGGTCTCAGTCTGGACCTCAGTCTGGACCTCAGTCTGGTCCTCAGTCTGGACCTCAGTCTGGTCTCAGTCTGGTCTCAGTCTGGTCTCAGTCTGGACCTCAGTCTGGTCTCAGTCTGGTCTCAGTCTGGACCTCAGTCTGGTCTCAGTCTGGTCTCAGTCTGGACCTCAGTCTGGACCTCAGTCTGGGTGCAGTTCAAACCTTAAGTCTTGCATTGTAGCGTCATTCTTTGTACTCCGTCAGGCCCAGAAAACGAGTTCCCATTTGAGTCAGAAATAAGACGTTTCTCAACACCGGCACAGCCCGTTTCAGTTTCTTGCTCAGTCATTGTTTTCTAGTGAGTCCTGGCCGCAGGGATCTTTCCTCTGCGGGCTGTGTCACAGGAATACCCGCTGTGTCAGCAGGGACTCACTTGGTTACAGTGCTGTGGAGCAGTTCAACCTGGATCTGTCACTGTTCAATTGTCATTCAAAATTAATTCATTTTGTGGTGCATTGAAGTACAAATGTATTATCTGCTGTTTGTTCTGTTTGTATTTGGCATGTAATATTTATGTATTTGATTTCTAAATGTTTACCTGTCCACTGCATCACTTTCACTCTGCTTTTCCACATTCCCCTAGGTCCCACTATGCGTAGTGCACATCTCCTCCTCATACCCACGCTCCTGCTCCTCCTGGCCCTCCCTGTCTCCAGGGGTCGGTACAATGACGACTTTGATGATAGCGAGGACCTAGCGGACTTTGATGATAATGACTTTGCAGAGTTTGAGGACACGAACGATGATCCGACAGCTGAGGCCGAAACTGCTCCTCCGCCTCGTGCCTCACAGTCCTCGCAACCTGAAGAAGAAGAAGATGAAGATGAAGCCACTGTTGAGCTGGAGGATGGCCAGGATGGTTTTGAGGACTCGGAGACACAGGTACGCCTCCTTGTATTTCCATAAAGCAAAAGAGCATAGTTTCATTAAATGACTCTCAATAACCTGACCTTTTGTTTCTTTAGGATCAAGATATATACAGCAAGTATGACCAGGAGGAGTTTGAGGGGATTGGAGACATGGAGAAGACAGGTCACTCCATGAAGGACCCACTCATCATCCACACAGTAAGCGGGGTTTGCGGCTATAATCCAGTTTCACATACTATTTTATTATAAATTAGCTGTATGAGGCCACTGTAAAGCCAGCTGAGACAAATGTAGGATTTGGCAATTGGCCGTTAAATTAAATTTGATCTCAGTTAACTGTAAGTAAAATAAATCAAAAGAAATACAGATTTTTGAACTGTTGCTATTGATCTACAACAATGGTAACTGTTTTTAACCTAAATTACCTTTACTTCAGGCAAATGGATGACTGTCTGCTGTTTCTCTGCAGGTTCCTGCACATCTGCAGAACAGCTGGGAAAGTTACTACATGGAAATCCTGATGGTCACCGGTCTTTTGGCGTATATCATGAACTATATCATTGGCAAGAACAAAAACAGCCGCCTTGCTTATGCCTGGTTTAACTCACACAGAGAACTTCTAGAGAGCAACTTTGCACTAGTGGGTGAGTTCCTTCACCTCTGTCACTTGTTGTGGATGAAATACAACTTAGGTTCTTGTGCTGTTGCCACTGGTCATAGCTAGACAGGTTGAATGGTGACAGTCAGTATGTTTTAATCACCCTAATCCAAGTCTACAATCCCTCTTGCCCACTGCGCACTGCTAAGCAAGGACATCTGGTGGTCCCTACACCACATATAAAAAGCATAGGTTTTTATCTTGGTTGTTCAACGATGCTGCTACCTATTTTATTATTATTCAGGAGTCTCACTTTCATTATTCAAAAACTGTTGTAGACAGAACTTTTCCCCAGTTTCATATGCAAAAAAAAAACAATCCTCCTTATCTGGCTCAGGCTAAAATTTCTTCTCATTGTACTTTGCTTCAAAGAAATGTTTTCACTCTGAAATAGATCTGTTGCTTGCCTTGTACTACACATGTAGGTTGCTTGGGATAAAAAAGGCTGCTAAATGTATATGTAATTAACTGTTATTTGTATGTTCAGGTGATGATGGCACTAGTAAAGAAGCAGTGAGCACTGGGAAGCTGAATCAGGAGAATGAACACATCTACAATCTGTGGTGCTCTGGACGTGTGTGCTGCGAAGGCATGCTAATCCAACTCAAAGTATGTGTGCTGTCTTATGATATGATGGTGTGCTGTTAGTGTGTATGTGTTTATATATACATTCATATTTTGTTGTTTCCCAGTTTCTTAAGAGGCAGGATCTGCTTAACGTTCTGGCCAGGATGATGAGGCCTGCCTGTGACCAAGTGGTATGTACTAGTCAAGTAACAATTTAAATTGTAAATGTGCTTTAAGATTAGATTTTTTTTTCTCAAATAAGTTTTTTTTTTTTTTTCCCCCAATGGACATGTTTGATTCAGCACTGTGTAGAAATCCCTTTGCTATTGCTGTCTCTTTCACTAAATGTGTGTAAAGCAGCACCACTGCTACCACCACACTTCACTCTAGGGTTAATTAGTCAGATCATGATCATTGTGTAGTGTTTGCCAGATATAGTGCTTGGAGTTCTGCCCAAACACTTTAACTTTGTCTCATTAGACCACAGAATCTTTTCCCTTATGCTCTAAGAGAACTCAAGCTGTGGCTTTGATCTAATCACTTCTATCATAAAGGCCTGTTATGGTTCCCCTTTCCAGCAGGGTTTCCCATCTTTTTAAAGAACGTCAGGTGTTCTGTTGAACTTAATGTTTACTGTAAAAAGTTAGACTCCATGTCTGGCTTTTCTCTTGATGGGCAGTGTCAATTGTGGGACTACAAATGTTCTGCTGTGTTCATTTCTAAACTATGTCAAATCAATTCAATTTTCTAGTTATTTCACATAAAATAAAAGCAAAGCCAATATAATTGGACTGTAATTTGGAGTGTCACGGCAAAGTTGTAGTACTTTTATAAATGACAGATTTCATAGTAGTAGTGAATTTGCAAATATTCTAACAAATATATAATTTTGGTTGAATATTCCCTGTGGATTGTTGTTAAAAAGGCAACTTTTGCATCCACCTAAACTGGAATCAATTTACCTAACCCACAACATCTGTCTGTTGGTCTGTAGCAAATCAAAGTGACTCTTAATGATGAGGACATGGATACTTTTGTGTTTGCTGTGGGCACCAAGAAGGCCATGGCCAAGCTTCAGAAGGAGATGCAGGACTTGGTAAAAAAAATTCTCTTTAACTTTTGTGCCACATATTGATCCATACACTAGATAAACAAATAGTTACTACAACAATAGATTTATTTATTGTCCATGATTCAGTTATAACTCGCACATCATTTTGATTTCTTTGTTAGCTCTTAATCATTAAACTATGGTCTTGAATTTCTTTTTCCCCAGAGTGAGTTCTGCGGTGACAAGCCTAAGTCTGGAGCCAAGTTTGGGCTTCCAGACTCCCTGGCTATTCTTAGCGAGATGGGTGAGGTCACAGATGGAGTGATGGACAACAAGGTGAAGTCTGCCTTATGTAGCCTATTTACATAGTTGATTATAAAATTTCACCACAGTGTCTTTGATTACAGAGTATGGTGTCCTAAACTTTGCTTTTGGGTCTGTTTTTTGTATTATTAGATGGTGCATTATATCACCAACCACGCTGATAAGATTGAGTCCATCCATTTCTCGGACCAATTTTCTGGTCCAAAAGTTATGCAAGAGTAAGTATTTATTAGGGTTCACATACAAGTAATTGATCTTTTTCATATTTTCTATGAGGTGCCAATAGGTTTTGTGTCTTTTAGGGAGGGTCAGCCCTTAAAGCTGCCTGAGACCAAGAAGACACTGCTGTTTACATTTAATGGTGAACATTTTGGCTTTTCTGTTTTTTTAAAATCTTGATTTTGAATTTGTAATTTAGGTATACTGATCAGTTTCGATGTTTGTGCGTTTCTAGTGCCTGGCATGGGCAACACCTCTCCCAAAGACATGGACAGTCTGCTTCCTCTCATGAACATGGTGATCTACAGCATCGATAAAGTCAAGAAACTCCGTCTCAACAGAGAGGTGAGTTTTAATTTGCTCTATTTTTATTTTATTTTTTATTTTTTTTTTTTTTTTGAAAGTTGAAGTACAGCTGTGAGTCCCTGTTCTCCTTCTGTTTTACCCAGGGGAAACAGAAAGCTGACAGAAACCGGGCCCGTGTGGAGGAGAACTTCCTGAAGCAGACTCATGCTCAGCGCCAGGAGGCAGCTCAGACTCGCCGGGAGGAGAAGAAGCGAGCTGAGAAGGAGAGGATCATGAATGAGGAGGACCCTGAGAGACAGCGCCGTTTGGAGGTCTGAAATAGGACAGTTGATAATAAAACTCAATAGGTTCTTGTGCACTTTTCTTCTGAGGGATAACAAGATTGATATCACTCTTATCCTTGTTAAACATGTGGCTGGAGGCCATGTTATATTTAGTTGGTTTAACATACTATAATTTATTATTATTATTATTATTATTATTATTAGTAGTAGTAGTATTAGTAGTATTATTATATAAAACCAATATGTCTGCATTTTATGGGGCTTTATATGATTCATAGCCATTCTGCATGTAAGCCCCATATAACAGCTAATTGACACTATTTACTGATTGACTTAATGATACAGCATGTTACCAGAAAGGTGGGTTCTGTCAATTAGGACAGAGTTGGGTTAGTTGTTACCTCATTTCTAGACTTTGCATAAAAACATGATACTGGTCTCAGAAAAAAAACAAACAAACAATATAAACCCAAACTGTGACTTAAGGTCTGAATTTTCTTTTTTAGGAAGCGGCCCAGCGTCGTGAGCAGAAGAAGATTGAGAAGAAGCAGATGAAGATGAAGCAGATCAAAGTGAAAGCCATGTGAAAGTCCACCATAGGGATACAAGCACACATGAAAGCAGTTCACAGGCTCAGTTTTCTCCAGATTCTCTCACCACAGCCCACAGCTCGGCCTCACAGTCACTCTAGCTCCAAACATCCTGTGCCTCTGGGTGTGTCAAGCTTCGCTGTCTTAGTCAGCACCTGCTCTATTTGGTGTGGCTGAATCTTAATGACTGAGCGAGCTGCCCGTGTCACAGTAGAGGGACTTTTTCGCCATCAAATCTATCAACACGATTCACACCATGAATGTTTTTTTTTTTTTTTATGTTGTTATTCGTTCCTGTCTTCTTCTTTTTTTTCTCAAAAGCAATCAAAGCTCTGTTTGAAAGCTGTGCAGCTCGGTGAGCTTTTTAAACTTAATCTGCTGGGCAAGAACACACTGTTTGGTGGTAGCGAGATATTTTAAAAGGAATGGAAAATACTGCTGTGTTTCATTGGAATTTATTAACATTAATATAATCTTAAATGACACTATCATTACATTTTAATTTATATCTGCTATGAGATTGGTTTCTTGCAGGCTTTTTTTCTAATAAATATCTGAGCAAACATAATAAAATGAAATGGTCTGTTTGAAAACTGTTTCTGTTTGATGTTAAATTTGAATTAATTTTATTTTCAAAGTAAAATGATGCTGACTGATGATTAGGTGTGAATAATGTCATGTAGGTTATAAAATAGGAGCTGACATGCAGCCCTCTTGTTATGAGTAGATGGGTCTAAAACAAGAACTAGTATGGGAGACGCTGAACGCTAAATTTATCTCGTAGTGTGTGTCAACAGTCTGAACTAGATTTTGTTACATCAGAGTGGTCGTCTCTTTACAGACTAAAATAGTTATAATAACCCTGACTAGTCAGAAGTTTCTTTTTTAATTTGTCCACAGTATATTCACGTCTATGCTACAATCATTCAACAATAAACCACAGATATACTCTCAGGAGGTAGTGTGAAATTTAATTAATTTGTTTACCAAAAAACACATCTAATCAACAGTATTATGCTGCATTGAGTAGTATTGCATTTAACCTTGGCATGATAGTGTCCACTCTATAATGATAGACTTTTTCCATTAATATGGGAACTGCAGGAATATTATGGCCCACAAGTCGCTTCTTTGCCATTTGTTTTCAGTATTTATTAAACCTTAACTTGCTTATTACCTGAGTTGTTATTTTCTGTCCCTTTGGTCCTGTTCACTTAGGTTTGATCAATCATTACCTCACCATAACCACCATTACATTGGACAGCTGCAGTAACTTGGGCTGCAGATTTTACATACATACATTTTACAAAGTAATTTATAAAACATATACATTTATTCATTTGTAATATTAATATGATTGGCAGTGTTGCATTTTGCATAAATCCACAGAATGGCCTTTTGAGATACCTTAAAGACTTTGGATAAGGACTTTCACATAAATCATAAAAATGATTGCTCTAAGGTGTCGATTCATGCTTCATCTATATCAAGTATAAGAACTACTGTATGTTTTATATGATGATGTGAAAACGTGCTGTGGATCCTGTTCTAGCTGCGTTGTCACTGATCATCCTTTAGGGGGCGACTTGATCCCTTAGCTGGGCTTATGTCTGTATGCGCAGATTCAACATAATTTTTTTAACCATAAAAAGTAAATTATAAATAAAATGTAGTTATGTAACCCATTAAACTAAAGTCATACTTAATTACGTTAGTAAAGTTTTTTGTGTCTATATAATAGTTATTACATTTGTTTTTAGTAACCGGTTTGGACGAAAGTGCCGGTCGGAAATCGTAGTCTTCATTCTCATACACTGATGGAGAACAGGCGAGGCTTTCAGGTTGGTTACGCGATGGCCGCTCTCTCAACAATATAGAGGTTTTAAAGCAAAAACAAAGGCTAGGTCGCTCGGAGAGGGCTGTTTTTGTCTCGACTAACTACCGGAATGATAGCAGCACGGTTTTAGCTGACCAGTTTTGCTTTATCGAAGAGTCGGAGGTGTCTCCAATCTGTTGGGGACTCTGTGTTTTTCTTGTTCGTCTCCCGGGCCTGGCCGTAGCAGCCTACACTGTAGCGGCGGGTTGCTACTTTCAGATGAGCGGGCACTAGGTCTCGAAGAGGTGGGGTCTGAATTTTGGCAAACCGGAGGAAAAACGTATCAGTAGAGCATCAAAGAGAGGCGCATAACTTGAATGTCACCCATTGGGTGCTTTCATTATGGTCGGAAGGTCAACAAGATTAGAGTTTTAACTCATAACTTGATGTTCTTGCTAGTTAGCATTAGCCAACGGTAACGTTAACTTGCACTGGCTAATGCGAGATGGCATAAGTAATTTAACACAGGTTAACGTTATTTAACACAAGAGCCGTGCATAATGCATTTATTATACATAATTGTGGCACCCGTATCAACTTGCGCCTAAGTGAAATCCCTCTCGGTGTTGGAAACGGTTTGTTTGCATTTTGTTGGCGCACGTTAGCCTTTGCTAACAGCAGGTCGCTAGCCAAACTAACCGATCAGTGACGTAACGCTGCTCATTGTTTTGACAGCACGCAGCATCACAGCCAAAGCTAAACTCGCCCAGATCACTGTAATGTTTAATTTGTTTTAGTTTGCCTCGAAAATTACTCTTTATCGACACTGGTGCGAGAAGTTAACTGTTGGCTAACTGATGTGACGCAGCTCATCGTTCTGTTATGGTAACATACCACGAATATGTATCAAGGGGCCAAAAGTAATAAGTCTGTAATTACTGCAGCATCTCGCATCATTAAACCTTTGGTATGCATCTGATTTTAAAGATTTGTAAACTCTGGTAAACATTGTCTGAATCATGGTTTTCTTTTGATGCTCAGTTGTAGGATGGATCCAGACAGTGGGGCTGAAGCACAAAAAGCTGTCAGTTTGCAATGGAAGAGCTACAAACTCGTCCAGGACCCAGCTATTAGGCGGGTCACACAGAAAATCTACAGATATGATGGAGTACATTTCAGTGTGCCAGTGAGTTAATTTCCAACATTTTCCTCTATAATTAATGTGTGCATGTGCCTAATATTGCATAGTTAAACTACATTCTGTAAACATTTTCTAGGACTCTGGATTTCCCCCTGTGGGAGAACTTCGGGATCCTAGACCCCGGAGACTATGGTCCAGGTATACAGAACTGTCCCTTCCAGTGCCGAAGTTTAAGGTGAGAATTACTGATCAATATTAATTTCACATATCCCACAATCCCTTAATGTCTTGGGTTAATTGGTCTGTTTTCCATGATCTTGTGTCATTTGTAATTACAGCTGGATGAGTTCTATGTGGGTCCCATTCCCCTCAAGGAGGTAACTTTTGCGAGACTCAATGACAACATCAAAGAGCCATTCTTGGCTGAAATGTGTTCCAAGTTTGGCGAGGTGGAGGAGATGGAGATCCTTTTTCATCCCAAGACCAGGAAGCACTTGGGTCTAGCCAGAGTGTTGTTCACCAGCACCAGAGGAGCCAAGGACACAGTCAAACATCTGCACAACACTTCTGTCATGGGTAACATCATTCATGCTCAACTGGATATAAAAGGTAAGCTAATACATAACAGCTGATGCACTGACATATTAGCATGCTGTGATTCATGCATCAGACAATTTTAGGTAAACTTTATTGGAATGTTTGTGCAAATAGATTTTGGTGTGAGTGTTTATGACCTTCAAAACACATTGAAAACACATCATGTGGCTTGTTAGCACAAATTGAAATATAGCATAAGCCAATTAAAAATTTGAACTACTTCCAAGTACCAAGGCTTCACAGTCCTCTAACTTTGTTATCTAGATGGTTGACAAGGTTAAAACATTTTTATTCTGCGTCTGGATATGTTTCAGCATCTGCATCAAAATACTCTTTATAAAGCAAAATATCAGCTCCCTGTTTATGCTGAATGTGCTAGCTTGTTATTGCATTCAGGAAAGAGCAATAGCTGCATTTCCTCTGTCTGTGTCTTGTTTGTTAATCAAAAATGAATCAGTTGTTTCTCACCCCATCTCCCTCTAACCTTAAACTGAAGTTTGTTGACAACAAGCAAATGAGACAGACATACATCATCATTATATTGTTTTTATTAATTGTTAAGCTTAATTGAGTTTTTCTTGAAAATCTTCTGCAAGCTAATTACATGTATATTTTTCTCTGGTATTTATTTTCTATTCAGGCCAGCAGAGACAGAAGTATTATGACCTGATAGTAAACGGGTCTTACACTCCTCAGACAGTTCCCCTGGGAGGCAAGGCTTTGACAGACCGGCTCCAGCCTCAGGCCCCAACACAACCACAGCCTGACACGGTACTATCACAGCCTAACTAACTGCTACTTTAGTTATTTAATGATTTGCTAAAGTTAATCTGTCAGTAGACATTGAGAAGCATTTGAGTGTTTTACCAGCATTATTATTACTTGCATACCATGAGTAAATCAGATTTAGTATTTTTATAGAGCGAACAATATTTTGTCTTTTTCCGTACAGTCTTCAGAAATTAGACGGAGGCTTTCCAGTGAGCTTGCTGTTTTGGCAGCAGGAGTCCAGGCCCTCACATCAGGAAGCGTTACCCCCTGCACTGTAGATTCTGGCTATAGTGATCAGCGCCTTGACACCCCGCCCCCCTCCATGGCAGGCCCCTATACCCCAGGCTCCTCTGCTTCATCTCAGGGTGGTGGAGGAACACCTTACAGCTCCAGATCTGGGACTCCTTTCACACAAGAGTCGGGCTACAGTGGCGGCAGGTTAGTTGCTAATATTTATCATACAAAGACGAGTTCCAGTCTTAGCTGGAACCCTCTCCTAATTTTGACATCCTATTCTCTGTATCTCTGTTTTATCAAGTTTAAGTTTGAGACGTTGAAGGGTTTTATTTTATAATTAAATTTATGTGACAATGTTGCTATCACTGTTCATTACTTATGTGAAACCCTTATACTCATTTTGTTGTGTTAATCTAAAAATTGTGTGAGCTGCATGTTTGATCATGCAACATTTGTCACTATTGTATTAAAGTGCAAGTCTTTTAACATTTATTATGTTCTGCATACAATATCTGTTGTTGCATTGTGTAGTATCCCTGTTGGAGAAACAAAAATAGCTAAAATAAATTGTGCTTCTTATGTTATGATTGAATGGGCATATGTAGGAGTAGTATGAGTCTGTATTAGCCTGTTTCTAAATGTTAATTGTTCATATGGTCACAAAATGATTCCTCATTTGTGTCTTCCAGGCATACTGGCTACAACACTGGCACTTTAGGTAGTGGCTACCCTCCCCAAGACATGCTTCCTTCCTCCTCCTCATCTTCTGCTGTTTCATCTACTGTCGGAGGATACAAAGTATCTCGCTACTCTGAGGATGCACAGGAACCTTCCGTGTACCATCGGGGTCGCCCTATATACCCCCCAACCACATCTTACCGTCCCAATGAGCCACCATGCTACCCACCATATCCCAATGTTGGGGGGCCTGGGCCACACATGGCCCACCACTCCTCAATGCCTCCGCCACCTCTTGCCACCCAATATGACCAGCCCCCAGTGTCAGACAGGGATCGGGACCGTGACAGAGACTCAGGGGGTCGCTATGGGGCAGGGGGAATTGGCTCTAGAAGGTCATCTTACCACCACCAGCAGGACACAAACTCTTCCTCAAAATATCATTCCCATCACTCCCACCACCACTCCGATCGCAGGGATGACAGGGGGTACCGGCGAGACAGCCTGGGCTCTCGCTCAGGTGACCACAGCCACCAGAGACACCGCAACCACCACCATTCTCACAACCACCATGGCAGCAGCAACCGTAGAAGGAGCAGCAATGACCGGGACAGAGATAGAGATCGAGACAGAGAACGAGATAGAGACAGGGACAGAGACAGTGACTACTCCAACAGCTCTGACCCCAGATACAATTCTAACTCTTACCGTTCTTCCTCTAACAGCATGTCTCCCCCCCTGTCATCATACTCCACATACTCCTCATCCAAAGAACCTGCCCCAGCCCCTCCTCAGGGACTGGACGTTTCTAACCGTCTGGGGGGAATAAGCCACGCAGAGAGGGGCTCTCTGCCTTCAGTAGGTGCTGACAAAGACTACAACACTGGTCACCACAGTGCTCTGCCTCCACCTCCTCCTCCACCACCACCCCTACCACCAGCCTCTGTTATTGCAGCAGCTGTAGCTGAGACACTTGGGACAATGGACTTCAGCCAGGATAGTCCAGCTCACGAAGAGCAGTGGACAAAGCCCAAACGCCGTCCCAGCACCCCGCCTGCACCACCAAAGACCCCCCCACCCTTATCACCTCCCCATCCTTCCATTAGTTCCTCCTCTACTTCCCCTTCCTCCACCTCACTCCCTCATCATCTCCCCTCTTCTTCAAGCTCCCCACCACATCCCCAGCGTGACTCCTCTTCACCTGAGCCAGATTCAACCAATGAGAGTTTACCATTTGTCTACCATAGCAGCAGCCTGGACTCTCGTATTGAGATGCTCCTAAAAGAACAGAAGGCAAAATTTTCTTTCCTTGCCTCTGATGAGGAAGACGAGGAAGATAGGAAAGAGGACAAGAAGGGTGCCGCCCATGGGGATGGGGGGGAGCGAAGAGGACGACCTGTTGGTCTAATGGGGGAGCACACAAGTGGTAATCAGGTGGCAGATAGTGGTGATAAGGACCACAGGAGGAAAGGGCAAAAAGACAGAGATGGCCACAGAGGAAGGAAACGGGGAAAGGGAGGAGAGGGTAGGAAGAGTCCCACTGTACTTACAGCAACGGCGCCATCCTCTTCCTCCTATTCTCCTCACATGCCACCACCAGAGGAAACCCAGCCACAGGTTGGCCTCGCTGGACCAGGAACTTTGCAGGACGAATCTGCACAGGCTGGATCTGCTGATGCAAGGAGCAGGACAGGGGCACACACACCACCTTATAATGGGCAGAGTCAGGTGAGATTAGTAGGACGTAATCAAAAGTAAATGTGTATTGTTGTTTCTCACGTTGTTGTAAAAAGGCGTCTAACATGCTGATGTTGTCTGCAAGTAAATATACAGTTTATAGAAAAAAGGGAGTAATACTATATATATATATATATATATATATATATATATATATATATATATATATATATATATATATATATATATATATATATATATATATATATATATATTAGGGTAGCACGATTTGGTGGAAAAAGCTGTATTGCGATTATCATGGACAATATTGTGGTTTTAATAAATTGTATTGTTGACATGTTTGGAAGTTAAGGAAAATAACCATAGTAATGATGATTATGAACTTTCAAAAATAAGAAATAACTAAATAAAGAAAATTTGGTATATCTAGTGACACAGGAGCTAAACTGGCTGCACACTGGAAAGTCATGTGACTGTACACATGACCACGACGAACTAAATAGAGACTGACTGAGCATCTCTATATTAGGGGCATAGATAATGAGCAAACTACACACAAACAATGGTTGCCACAATCAACACACACATATTTAATACATTAAATTGTCTTTGGTACACTTTTTTATAAATTTCAATAAATTTAGCACTGTTTGTTTTTGTAGTTACGCCATTAATTTACTATTCTCACAGTTCATTCCCTGTTTCTGTGACTTATCCTTACAGTCCTACTTTATAAGCTGTCGTTGTCACCGCTCTGTTTAAATATGGTGTCGGTTTCCCAGCTAACGACAGTAAACCTTTCTTTCAGTCGTCCCCTCATTCCTCAGGGGAAGATATGGAGATCTCAGACGAAGAGGAGGAAGAGACTACCATAACAACAGTGACCACCCACCAGCCCTCCATCATCTCAGGTTCATCACCCTCTTCATCCCAGGCTGCCATGCCTTCACAATCAACAGACCCCTCATCCTCACCCCCACCAATTTCTGACTCTGCACAGCACTTTGGCACATCCATGCACCCTCCCATACCCTCCTACCCACCTCATTTGCCTCCTCCACCTCCCCCTGGTTACTCTCTCCAGCCCCCACCTCCACCAGGGATTCCTCCCCTTCCCCACATGGAGCTGCACCCTGAGTATCCTCCTCCCATGCCCCACCACATGTATGACTATGCCGCCTCCATGGAGCTGATGAACCAGTACAGTGGTGGAGCTCCTATGTCTTTCCAAATGCAGACCCATATGCTAAGTCGCCTACACCAACTGCGTATGTCATCATCCAATGGCACCCCAGGCCCTGGTGAGGCAGCCACCGCAGACTACACATCTTACCATCTTCACTCTATGCCGCCAACCCACTCACACCACCCCTACATGGACCAAGAGGGGAGCGGAGCAGGTGCTCATTATGACCAGGACCATCGCTACATGCCCCATCACATGGCCTACCCCTACCCTGACCCTCACAGCACTCAGATTCCACCCCCTCCACACCATAGCATCCCGCCTCACCACACCAGCTGGCCTCCACATGTCTTACCACCACATTACCCCTCTTACATGCCCCCACCTGGCTATGACACCATGATGCCCGGTGATGGAGAGGAGTACAGGGCTCCAGGGGAGGAGATGTCCATGCTGGCTGAGAGTCCACATGAAGCCACAGTGCAGATGGTGCTGGGTGCTCTCATCCAGGAAATGAAAAACATCATGCAGAGGGACCTTAACCGCAAGATGGTGGAAAATGTTGCCTTTGCCACTTTTGATGAGTGGTGGGAAAGGAAAGAGACCAAGGCCAAGGTAAGAAAGACATTGCTGGCATTTTTATTTTTTGTAAGTGTGGCTAACTGAAAAATGTATCCACTTGATTGGTAATACGGAAACAGGATTTGTTTAATCATGTTACACATTTTTGTTAAAGCTTATTTTGTGATTGCATTAACGGTTAACTTCTGTCCGTGTTGTTTGTCATTTCAAATTGTAAATATTTTACTTTTCCAGCCTTTCCAGACAATGGTCAGGGGGGTGTCTGCCTTACGGGATGATGAAAAAAAAGAGGAAAAGGTCAGCCGTCCGCGGGAGCCTCTCACGTCTCTTGTGGACTGGGCAAAGAGTGGAGGCATGGAGGGCTTTTCTCTCAGAGGAGCATTACGACTGCCTTCTTTCAAAGTAAAAGCTCAAACACTCCAGCAAATCTTGATCTTTATCTCCATGTTTAACAACTGTGATTGATAAATCATAACAACATATACACTACAAGTACAAATGAAATGGAAAATAACGTTTTATAGTGTTTTTGTTGGTTTGCAAAAAAATATTGTTGGTGTTCGATTTGTGCAGGTAAAGAGGAAAGAACGTCAGGAGCTTGAAGAGGGAGACATGAAAGGATCACGGCCCTTAATGCCACCAGATGAGGATGACGAAGGTTTGCTGAGCTGAAATTGAGAGTTTTAAAGGGAGCATTGGATGAGTTTGGTCTGCTGCAATAAACTCTTTATGTATTGTTGTGTTTTTAGCTGCTGATGGAAGAATCCCAGAGTCAGACAGGCATAGAGCTGAAAGAGACAACAAGAGGAGAAAAAAGAAGCCAAGGAGTCGTAAACCTTGGGAGCTTGACAGTGAAGGAGAAGAAACATCAGATGGCTCCTCAACTGAAAAGGTACGAGGATTATACTGTGACACAAGTGGTAATCAGATGGAATACATAAAAATAAAGTCCTTCAAAATTAATAATGTATGCTTTGCTAGCATATGCTATATGTTTGCAGCTGATAGCAGGATTAACAATATAGGAAATGAATATCAATGTCAGATCCACATTTTAAGCAGTTACATTTTTATTTTCTATTTTAATATAAGCTGGGTTGATGGTAATTGCGTTGCTCTCTCTCTTACTGATAGCTAGATGGCAGCATTTCATTATAATCATCTGGTTTATAATGCTCCTTCTCTTGTTTAGGAGGATGAGGAAGAAGAGGAAAGTGAAAAGGATTCTGATGGTAAATCATTAATAAAATGCATTTAATGTTTATTTTTATTTATTTTCAGTGAAGGTGATGTTTATACCATTTCTTTTAGATGATTCTCTTAGTGCTGATAGTGATGCTGAGAGCCTATCTTCATCTTCCGACGGCTCTTCCTCTTCAACATCCTCATCCTCATCTTCTTCTGAGGATGAAGAGGAAGGGGAGAGGGCTGAAAGTGAAGGGCCAGACACCATGGATGAGTCCACCATGGATAGCACAACAGAGAGAGAAGATGACAGGTATAAAGTTTGTCTATGTTGCCTTTCAGCAGTGCTAAAGCAGAGCTATCTAAAGAAATACATTTAGTCATTTTTATATAATTATTTATATTTTTCTCATGTTCTTATTACTGGCTCCAATTCATTATGTTATTTTTCTCAGGGAGAATAATACAGCGGCTGGTTCAAAGGCAGAGGTCAAAACAGGTGAGTTCAAAGATCTCGTCACCTTTTGTTTTTAATCAGTTGTATAAACCTGCTGCACCTTAGCAGCAGAGCAATCTACAAAACTTTGCATAGTGTATTATGTTTAGTTTGGATCATTCTCTCAAAACTTTCTTATTTCTATCAGGTGAAGCCAAAGACAACAAGGCTGATAAAGCAGTAGCATCTACAAAGCGCCCTCCATCACCACCATACCCGCGTCCTTCGTCACCTGTTGTACTTGTGCCCCCTCTCAAGAAACGCAGGAAAACTGTCTCATTCTCTACAGATGAGAACGACAGCAAAACACAGCAGCCGACTGCACCATTGTCGCTATCTCCCTCACACGTGGTGGGTGAATTACCCCTCCTCTCCCCTGGAAGATTTCCTGACTTCCTTGTCACAGCTGCCCCATCTCACTCAACTCGTCCCACCCAGAGCATCCAACTGCGTCCCTTTGCTTCCAAACCAGGTGAAGGCAATGCCCTCATCGTGCCTCCATCTGGACACCCTCAAGATTCTGATGAGTCCAAAAAGGGAATTGTTTCTCCCCAGACCACCACCCCTGTCAAATCTCCTGGCAAACGAGGAGCAGGCAAAGACTCCCCAAAATCTCCCGTCCCTCCTGTTATGGTGTGCCGCACCGTGCAGAACCTGCCACTGGATCATGCTTCTATGTGCAGGATGGCCTACGAAGAGGCCCCCGCACCTCCTGCTCCTGTCAGCAAACGGTCAAGAGGCAGGCCTCGGACAACAAGCTTGTCTGCTTCGTCCTGTCACTCCCTCAGAGAGGAGGATGAGGATGAGGATGAAAATGAGCTGAGATTGAGACTCAGAGAGCAGCTAGGCGCATCCAGCCTCCTGCAACTAGCCTCAGCTTCAGCCACTGACCTGTCTGTTTTGGCTGATGTAGCCTTAAAAATGGACCCTGATGCTGGGGACTCTGAGGAGACTGAGACTTCTGATGAGGCTGAGGAACAGAAGATGGAAGAGGATCTGTTCTCCCCAGAATCACTGGCCCTGGTTATGAGCCCAGAGGGTGTGGTTGTTGTCATGGAGCACAACTACTGCAAACCACCTGTTCTCCCAGCACAACCTGGTACCAAAAGGTCTTCCTCCAGACAAGACTCTTCTGTCTTGCTCCCAGCAGATCTCAACACTATTTCTGGGGTTCTTGAAGCACCAGAGGAGGTCATTGGAGAGGTACTACCATCCAGGGGAGATGCAGGAGAATACTTGTCTGCAGTTGGATTGCCATGTGAGTCTGAGGATGTGGGCCAGGCCACAACTGCACCTCCATCATCAAAGAAGAGTGTGATTGGAAAGGGTTTTGAAATTGAAAATGACAAGGGTCAAAAGAAGAGAAGAAAAGACAAAGAAAACCATGAGGTTCATCACACAAAGAAACGGAAGGAACAGCCAGGCAAGAAACAAAGGAAGCGGAAGCTAGAGGTGCGTAGGTTTTCTGGTTTGTTCCTGTAAGTGTTTGTGGATGTCTTAATCATAAACAGTGTGTCATATGAAACTGTGTCACAATGGGTGACACAGTGAAACTTATCTCCAAAATGATTATTCTTTTTTTTTTTGACTGAGTAATATCCGGATTAACCAGCCTGATACTGATGCTGCCAGCACAGGTCTACTGGTGTTACCATAGTATTTTATGAAAAGGTTTTCTATACTGTGTGAAAAGTATGTCATTGTCCTTCTCTGAGCACAGACGTTTTATTAAAAGGGGTGGGCTAAACGGTATCCTGCCTTTTTAAATGTTTGATCACTGTACAGCACCTACAAATGTATTTCAT
This sequence comes from Anabas testudineus, assembly GCF_900324465.2. Lineage (NCBI taxonomy): Eukaryota > Metazoa > Chordata > Actinopteri > Anabantiformes > Anabantidae > Anabas > Anabas testudineus. The sequence continues at coordinate 7,436,113 of NC_046617.1, read as the reverse complement.
ATATACAGTATACATACATATGCACGTGCGTGTGTGTGTCTGTATAGACAGTGGCAAGAAAAAGTATGTGAACCCTTCCTTACTGTATATTCAGAGGGCATTCTGACCCCTTTCCTTAATTAACATTTTATTATGCTGTACATTTACCTTTGAAAGTGACCCCAGTTGCTGTTTTTACCCATCAGTCTACATTGTGGGCTCCAGTGAAGTTCTGGACTCCTAAAGATAATTAAATCAAATGAGACACACCTAACTAAAAGGCAACCATGGATCTGATCCAATGCAACTGAACTATACTTGGCAACACTGCCCGTGTGACTGATGACAGCGGTGTTCATTCATAGTTTATAAGATTTAATAGTTCTCTTCATCTTCATAGGACTCAGACTTTGAGGAAGATGTGGATGTGGAGGAGCTTGAGTCTGGAGAGTTGTCCAGCTCAGATACCGAGGATGAGGTGGTTGAAGAGGTGAGAAAGAGTGAGCGGCTCTTTCTACAGGAGGCAGGGGTAACACCCCAGCGTTGGCCAAAATCTATACCAGCACCTGAGCAACCAGCTTTGAAGTTTGACAACCGCAGTGAGTTTGAGCAGATGACCATCCTGTATGACATCTGGAACTCTGGTCTGGACACTGAAGACTTGATGTTGCTGAAGAAAACTTATGAGAAGCTCCTACAGGATGACCACAACTCTGACTGGCTTAATGATACTCACTGGGTCAACCACACTAATATCCTTGTCAGTGATTGCCATGAAAATTAACTCTTTTTTACCAATGTCCAAATGATCTATCTGTGCAGACATTAACAACAAAATGTAAATTATTTAATACTAAAGACATTTGTTATATTATGTTGTCGTATTGCTATTGCCCTTGACCTTTGAGCTGCACTAACCAACTTGCCAAACCCCCGGCGTAAGAAGAAGAGCGTAGATGGACAGCTTCGTGAACATGTGACTGGTTGTGCCAGGAGCGAGGGCTACTACGCAATCAGCCGCAAAGAGAAGGACGTCTACCTGGACCTGGACCTGCCTGAGCAGGTCATACGAGAAGTGGAAAACGTCGACAGCTCGGTAGGCATACTCTGGCATATTCTGGCTGTTTCTGCAGTATTAATACAGCATCTTTCTTTTTTCTGCAAAATACTGCTGTTAGGGGAGTTTATTTTTTCCTGTTTATTTCATCGCAACAATATTATCTGTGGTTGATTTTGATCATCATGGTGATGATTTTTCAAATTAATTTTAAATTAGTCACTTTAGTAAAGGTGAGTTAAAAATACACAACTAACTATTGAGAAACAATGTTAAAACTCTTTATGATACGGTAGTTCACGCTGATGCACCAGTCCTATATAAAATGAAGACATCCCAATGTAAGAAAATATGTTAAATACTAATAATTTGGTCAGTCCATTTCTTACCAGAGACTTGGCTTCAGGCTCAAGTATGAGGCTCAGGTATTTAGATTCTTATCAGAAGCTTCCGAAAGTGGCACAATGTTTTCCTCTGAAATTAAGATGCATTTCTGTTTTTGTGAAGGCTGTCTCCCTCCCTTCGCAGTGTGTTGGAAAATGTTGGGATTAGGTTCAGTTTAATGTAGCTAAGGGGAAAACACTTGATGGAACAGACTTTAAAACAAAACTCCAAAACACATCAGAAACCGTGATACTGGTTACACAGAGCTGGTAGTCTTGGAAGTTAGGGTTTTGAGATAAAGAAGGCCAACCATCCTGTGACACAGTTGGCTGGCAGATGTTTAGTGCTCTAGAAAACAATTTAAAAGACTTTGCTTTAAGCAGGAGACTAGCTCAGACAAACAACTAACCATGTTTTTTTATGTCACTACCACAGGTAAAACATACTGTACCCTTTAATTTATTTATAGACATTTGTGGGTGCTATGTGCTACTTAAATTGGTCTCCAACATTCCTATCTGTATTTATAAACGGCATACTTTCGAGATTTTAGTGAGGTCTATTACAGTCATACCAAACATGCACATTGTTTATTTTTCATATGATGCATACTGCTTGTCTCCATGTAGAGTCTCTTATTACTCATAGTAGGAAATTGGCATAGTTTTGTTTTGTTGCTATGTAATGCTTGTGTTTTTTTTTTCCCCCCGTTCCAGCTTTGTCTCACACTCAATGGAGAAGAGCATGTTTTTTTTAAATACAAGGCACACACAATTTTTCATTAACCACAGATTATAGCTTTGATGTAACCACCATGTTTTTTTTCTTGCAATTTCACATGTTTAGAGTGTCAGTGACTCAGCGCAAAATTAGATGATCTGACACAGGTACACTGTGATGTGGTTTGGTCTACCTGGTGGTCTGACTGTGGAGGAGTGAAAAAGTGGAAATATCTATAAATAAATAGCTCTCTACACTGTGTACCCAGCTGTTACCATTATGAACGTTGAATGCCCCCCTCTTTGCCTTCAGTCAGTTATTGTCCCAGCACCTGGCGTAGCTAAAGGTTTCTCAGCTATTACAATGGAACCAAAAAGAAAAATCAGCCACTGTTAACTGTATGTTCTTGTAGTTGTGTTTCACTTTCTATGATTTCCACATCCCTGTTAGTTAAAACCAAACTTACTTTCAATGCCAGCTAAAAAACTACAACAAAGAACTACTGCACATTTTAAACCATATCTAACAAGAGTCATAATTACCTACCTATAATAAACTTGACCACACAAAGTAAAGTCTTACCAGGACATACCAATCATTAGTTTTCATGACTTTAGAGGATTATTTAGTTTAAAAAAAAAAGCACAACAGAAACCATATTTGGGTTATAACTAAAAACAGAGTTTTGTTTCTTGTTATGAAATAAATTAAGAAGCTTCAGAATCACCTTTAAATAATTTTTAAAAGCTGTAGAACTTTACTGCAGAATACTATTGGCTACGGCTTCTATTGTTGCTTTTAAAACTTAAGTTTGAGTTTTTGTTAAATCTTTGTGGGCTTTTTTAAAAGGTGTGTTCAGTTAAAGAGAACTCTTACTCATAACTGAAGTCATTTATTATCATAAAGAAACAAAGAATCACAGTCTTCATATCCTCTAGTTGTTGGTTTTGTAGTATTTTATAGTCAGACGTTGTGGCTAAATTTTGTATGACACAGTGGAAAAAGAAACCTTCCTCTGACCTTCCTCTTACATTTTCTCAGTCTTATCCACTCTGTCACCAGTTTACAAATGAACCTCACCCTTGTTATCATGACTGTACACTGAATTCAGCATGCTTTGCTGATTTAGTTTTCTCCATCCCAAGGCCATGTGATAACATCATGTTGTGTCAATGGCCTCTCATAAAGTCATTTTGCTATCTGTTTGCTGCCAGGGAGCTAACCGGGTGCTTTCAGAGAGACGTTCAGAGCAGCGCCGCCTCCTCACTGTCATCGGCACCACGGCTGTCATGGACTCTGACCTCCTCAAACTCAACCAGCTCAAGGTACAGCTAGTAATAGCCATATTAACTCATGTCCCCAACTACTATATTTTAGTGTGTCACTACATCACACTGCTTTGAAAGTGGACATATTCATGTGCCAATATCAAATTTGAACACTACATGCATCTTTACATACAAAATGCTCTCAATAATTCCTTTAAATGAATAAAATTCAATGAGTAGAACTCAAACAGTTAATTTCCTACTTTTATATGAGACCAGTTTTTTCACCAGAAAATTCCTGGTGACCTGGTGACTAGATGCAAACATTTACATATATTGGTGAATAATTTGCTTACTAATTTAATTCCATGTATAAATTAGACATTCAAATGTGATAATGCAAAGCAGTAATCTTTTAACACACATGCCTTTGTCTCTTTGTTCCAGTGGTGAATAGTCAGATATAGCCAGTCAGCATTGTAGATGCCTAAAAACAAACAAAAAAAATAATTCATTAATTTAAAATTAATGAATCTTAAAAATCTTCTAAGGCCATTTTTATATTTCTTTTTTTAATCCTCATTCAGTTCCGCAAGAAGAAGCTTCGTTTCGGACGCAGCAGGATCCACGAGTGGGGACTGTTCGCCATGGAGCCCATTGCAGCTGATGAGATGGTTATCGAGTATGTGGGTCAAAACATCCGACAGGTACAACTATTATTATGTTTCAAGACAAACTTTCCAGACATTCCACCAGTTATTTAGTCAGTTAATTCATGATCCAGCTGTAAAATCTGTAATAATTTGTCTAATGCACTTGTCATTGTCATGTCATTTTGATACATTATGATATAGACAACTGTAAATATGTAGTAGAACTCATGCACCTTCTGTTTTGAATTTTCACAGTTAACAAAAGAGTCAGTGAGCAAATGTTTGCATGTTGTGTGTTCAGATGGTGGCTGACAATCGAGAGAAGCGATATGCGCAGCAGGGCATCAGGAGCAGCTACTTGTTCAGAGTGGACCACGACACAATTATAGATGCAACCAAGTGTGGCAACTTGGCACGATTCATCAACCACTGCTGCACTGTAAGTCTGAATATCCTCAGTTGATGCTCATGCATACCTGAAACGTTTTAGGATGGATTATTTCTGGGTAGTTTGCTTACGACTGTCTTACTTTTTTGTTCTTCTAGCCAAACTGCTACGCCAAGGTTATCACTATAGAGTCCCAGAAGAAAATTGTGATCTACTCAAAGCAGCCCATCGCTGTCAACGAGGAGATCACGTATGACTACAAATTCCCCCTGGAGGAGAACAAGATCCCTTGTTTATGTGGAACAGAGAACTGCCGTGGGACACTAAACTAGTTGACTGACTTCTCCCTGATTTGCCAATGGCCAGCCAGCTGACCTTTGAAAAGTCGAAACAAAGCCACCTTCTGATGCCGCTCCTCTGGATGGCCTAACAGCTGTCCTCACAGTACCCAGGAAACAGAAACGCACACACTTGCACTTTTCATGTACATTTCACTCACTTGGCACTCTCACAAGCCAGTGTGTGAGGGCTTTGTGTACCTGGCAATTGAATACTATGAGGGGGCCTCTGCTTCAGCATTAGCTCTCTGTGGCAGTATTGTGGGACTTGATTAGGTAATATGTTGCAACCAGGTTGTTCCATGCAGCCAGGCACGAAGGGTCTTTCGATTTCCATGCCATTATCCGTTTGAAGGAAGACAGTGAAAACAAAAAAAAAAAAAAAAGAAATCAAACAAAAAACACTGGTGTTTTATGTCTACGACAGTTCACGAAATCTACAGACTGGGATCACTCCTACTGTGTCAAATCTCTAACTACCTGCACCCATCCAGCGACACGGATCCGCACACAGACGCACAGAAATATCAGACAAATTCAGGGTTTTTAAAAGCGCCTGCTAAGGGCACACTTTTAAAATGACAAACTTCAATCAATTTGGTCCTCAGTTATGCAAGATTTACGAGTGTGAAGAATGTTTTGGAGCTTTTTTAATTTCATTTCATAGTATTATATAATAATAATATTGATATTGCTGTTATTAATGGTGTTGTTATTTAGTTGCATTTGCTGTAAGTACCTTACAGTAAAATGAGCTTCAGCTTACCCACCCACTGTTTGTGATTCACCAGCCCTATAAAACTTGTTGCCCTTCATCCACTGTGCGTCATTCCCCTGATTTACCTTCTGTCTGGAGAACAAAGTCTGTTGAACTATTGTTTTTAACCCACCGTGAACATATGTCAGCTAAGTTGTACCATAGCTGTAAATGTGTTATTTTTACAAAACTGCTGCATTTTCTTTTGTCTGCTGTATCAGCACAACCAAAACTGGCCTGTGTTTTATTTTTTCGTCTTTTGTTTTTTTGGATTTCCCCAAGTTTAACAAAAGGTCAACAAAAAGCCTTTGTGAGGAGAACTCATGGAGTATATGTTTCTTAGATCCCTCTTCATTGTTGTCAGTGTTTGTATCCTGATGTTTTGTTTCAACAAGCTAATGTTAGATTCCTGTTCCAAGAGTTGGCAAAAACATTTTCTGTGAGTTCTTCTTTCTTGAGCCGTTAAAGCAAAGATTGCCACCAAACTCCTGCAAGTCCTAGTACAAATGTGTGATCACTGTTCAGACTTTGTGCTCAAATGTTTTTAAAAGGCACATTTATTTGATAGATCAAACTTCCTCAAAGGTTTAGTTAGACGTTTCTTTTTTCCCCCCTGTCCGTGGCTCTTTCCAGAATGCATTAGTACGTATCACTTTTGAGAGTGTGGAGGAGTTGGCCACACACAAAACATCCCTCCCTAAAAAAATCAGAATAAGGCAAACAAATGTCCTGATTTTAAGATCTGTTTGGAGTGTTGATGGGTGGGGGTTATAGACGGTAAGCCTGCTAAACAAATGAGCCTCTGCTGATTTGTAATGTGCTGCAGACAGAGGCATGTCTATGGCCTTTGTGTTTTCTGTTTTTCATATGGCTATGGCCGTCCAAAGTTGAACTTTCATTTCGAACCTTTACTTAGCAGAAGCCTTTTAGTTTTATTCCCTCCCACACAGGAAAACATGTAAGATATTTCTTGTTGCAATGAAAGCCTTTCAATAAACCAGCCCTCTTTAATACAGGACAAAAAAATGAGAGGGTAAAAAAAAACATAAGTACATGTAAATATTGTAGAGGTGTTTGTTTCTCGTAGAAACACACTGATTCCAAGCTGTAAATATGTCGTTCCTTTTCCTCTCTCCATGAGGAGGAAACGTGTACATACCTTCCATTCATTTATTTTTTATTGTTTTCCTTTTAATTTGATGATTATTTTAATATTATTTGCAGTATTTCTCTTGTATTAATGCGTTGAACCCTTTATTAATGGTGCATTAAAATATTTTTTAAATAAATGAAAACCTCATGCTTTTCTTCAGTCATTCCAGTGTCCTATTTTTTTGTAAACACAAGTTGAGGATCCTTATGAACGAAGCAAATGAAGCTTTTATGTGTTAGACAAAAGGTGCATATAAATAACTGGCTGTGCAGACTCAACAGGAAGTTGTGTAGCGGATATCAGTGCACCTGCAACTGTTGCGAAGTATCGGAGGAAGCATGAAATTGGACCTAAAATTTCTAGATTTCAAAAGTCGCCAGATGACGCCATAAGGAAGTGTTAGTAAAGCAGGATAAAGATTAACCTGAGGTAAAAAGTCTCTTCACGTGTGGCTGATTTGACAAACATGTACTGTGTAACATCACACTGTATTTGTGGGGCAAAGTGTTCATGATTCATGATGTTCTTCTGTCACTAGGAAGCTGGATGAAACTGGAAATAGAATATTGCTTATGTGCGTGTGGTCACGTTGCAAATCACAGTACTTGAAATTCTTGTGATTCCCAAATTCTTTCATGACAGACCTCAGAAAGTGCAGTACTGTGTGTAATTTTGCACATTAACACGCTAGCATGCTGAAATAAGATGGGGAACAGAGTTCAAACTGATAAACAGATCAATATGATAGGTTTCATTTTGTGGGCAGTAACCCTGCCTTAGTAACTCTGCAGAGTCCCTGCCAAGTCTCTCTGTCTGTTTTTTTTGTTTGTTGTTTTTTTTAAACCTGTGCAGGATCACGTACTCCTTCAAATTAATCAAAGCATTAAAACCCCCTGGAGCCTTATTCACAGAGCTTCCTGCAAGAGCTGTCCACTGTGATGAAATACTTATTCTTTGAACTATGAATCTTGTAGCAATGTATCCCTACAGATAAGACTAAAAAGATCATAGAGACTCCTGCAGCATAATTGATATTTACACTGATTAATGCAAACATGAACAGTAGCCAGGAGGCACTACTTAACTACAGGAACCTCCACTGTGGTGACTAACCAAACTTAACATTGGACCATTTCATTCAAGTCTCTACATCGTATGTTTTGTTTGAGCAATCACAGCTTTTAAAACAGTGTTATCTCTGGCAACAGGATCAGCTACCCCTCCTCACTGAGATACAGGTTTTTGTTCTTTTCCAGACTTCGCCTGAACCCACCAACACGCCGGCTATGACCAGATGTCCGTGAAGACCACATGTGCATAGTTCTTTGCTTGTGAGGCTGCACAGGCCTTCGCTGCAGCTGTCTCAAGATCCAGCTCATCTTGGCAGAATGTGGTTATTTTTAGATTCTTGTTGAGGATCTAATAACAAAACCGTGCATAAATACATATTTGCCCGACAACATATTGAAAGCACTTCTCTGCTTATCCTGGCCCCTAATCTCAAGGAAGCCTTTTGAACTGAACCCTGTCTTCCCTGACTTTTCTTCCAGTTTCTTTCCCACAAGGAGCTAAACTTTACCACCAGCTCTGACAATTTGATCACATGCACAGACCAGAACAGCTGAGGCTCTGACAAACCCATTCATTACTCCAGCTGAAGCTAATTTATTGACATCTCTCTGGCCTCTCTATAATCAGCCCCTGCTGATTATAATTTGACTTAGAAATAGGTGTTGGTTAAGCTGGTAGTGACCTATTGATGGTTAATATAGTACTTCATGTGTCTGCATGGTGGACTCTGCACCGCCCCCTCCTCCTCTGCTGCACCAATCAAAACACACTCATCTACTAACTGCAGCTGGTGCGTTTAAGGGCAGTGTGCAGCTGAGGGGACAAGTACTTTGAATCTCGCAGTGTTACTGCAGCAGAGTCTCGCAGCATGTCTGGAAGCCAGCGGGGACTCGTGTATCTCATAACCGGAGGATGCGGCTTCCTCGGCAGGCACCTGCTCAGGGTCTTGCTGGAGAAGGAGGACGAGCTGGTGGAGGTACGCGTGTTTGACAAACACACGGACCGCAGTTTGGAGGGAATGAGCACAGGTGAGGAAAGCAGAGGCGTTTAAAGCCTTTTTTTTTTTTTTTAATATGCTGATTTTAGGTTTATTACTATTTGACACAGTCGCTTACTTTTTTTTTTTTTTATAATAAATTAAGTTAAATTAAGCTTTCGTCAACTGGATCATGTATGACAGGCTATGGAGCTCTTGTGATCATTTTATTTCAGTCCTTTTGTGAATAAGTTCTTATCTACGTACTACTGTCTGAAATCCATATATCTAGTTTGTGATCAGCAGAAGACGTGATGTTGCTTGATGTGTTGCAATATGTGTGTGTCCAGTTGCCTTTGCTCCATGTCCCCTGCGCACACTGGCTCTTTTAATCTTCTTAAGTCCATGTCTATGAACATGTTTCACTTCACCATATTGCATTTCTACTGGAAATAATGAGGACAAGCACCTATATGGCTGTTTAAATGAAACCCCAATAGTGGAGATGATGTGTGTGATATAGAGTATAAATAACAGGGGTTTCAGTAGTGTGACAGGCAGTGATGACGTCTTCTTAGTTCAGCTGAATTGTTTATGTGGCATCGCCTGACATTAATTTCCCTCATGTGATGTATTGTCACTGCTCCAGCCTGTGGTGATGACAGCTGGACAGAGAACTCGGGATAGCCAACTCCCCAGCATTTCCTCTTCCAGGATAAAGATGTGTCCTGGTGTGATTCAAATGGTGTCCGCTTGTGTCGTGTTTATTCTGTGCTCACACACAAATGTAGTACAGAAGTCACATTCAGCATAAAGGTTTTTTCCCCTCAGGTGGGAGGGATGCACCTAACCACACATCACACTTCTCTCACGCTGTGAGAAATGCTTTGTTGGGCTTTCATTATTTATTGCCAGGCAGCACTGAGGCGGCAGTTTCGGCCCCCGGAAGGATCAGCTCACAGTAACTGGAGAGCTCAGCCTCAGTGACGTTTGTTACAGTCGTTTAAGCCTGAGTAAGATGAGTCACTGACTTGTGTCGTTTTATCTGTTCTTCACTATTTTGAAGCATTTAATATGAAGAATATGTCGTTTCCCATTTGTAAAAATCACAAAGATGAATGCAAATACCTTGTTGGTTGTCTGCATTGCAACACACGTTCAGAAGTCCACTCCTTTAATGTCAGCTAAAGGTTATCAGCTGGAATTTCAAGGACAGTGCTTAAGAGCGAAGATAAACCAGGCGTGCAAGGCCTTTATATATGATAATGACACTTAATATCATTAACTAAAAAAAAAAAAATAAAGATAATAAAACACTACATGATGTTTCCAAGTAGGAGGGATAGTTGGGTGTAACTATGTTGTACACCGCAAAATATTTAGTGTTTTATTTGACATTTGCTATTGTGCAATATTCTTTCTTCAGACTCCCTCAGTAAGTGTCCTGTTATCCGACTGTTGTGGGCACTGTTGGGTGTTGTTGCTGTAAATCACGGAGGAGGGTTATGTTTCTGTCTTTTCGCATCATTGTCATGAAGTGCGTCATTGTGTAATTGGGTTTTCCTTATGCGCCCCTGCTGACAACAGATTGACAAGTTTGAGTTTTGTGTTTTAAGAAAATCCCCTCCTCTAGAAGTGGGGTTTGCAAATTATACGTTTCCTAACAGAATCACAATGTACATACCGAGCTGATGGTATCACAGTATGCAATTACAAACGTGTGAGCAGATGATGCTACCCTTGAACAACATACTGTGTTGCTGCTGAGGCAGGACCGTGTTGTCCAGACATTCCTCAAAAGAGGAAGTTTTGTGATTGTTTGGTAAACAAATTCCTCTGAGCCTTTTTTCCACTTCTACTTGAAGAATTCTTTGGAAAACGGTCCTTTGACTTTGTTCCTCCCTGTTTCTCCCATAGAGCGGACAAAGGTGGTGGTCATTCAGGGGGACATCACAGACTACGACAGCGTGCTGGAGGCCTCCCGCGGGGCCGACGTTGTCATCCACACAGCGAGCTTGGTGGACGTTTGGCACAGAATCCCGGAGACCCTCATTTACTCGGTCAATGTCACAGGTGAGGCATCGAGGGGAGCGGTGACCCGAACGGAAAATGACAATAAAACAGGGACGGAGAGGAAACATTTCTGGGCGGCTCAGTTGAACTGTGAACGTTTTACTTTGGAATTCTACAAAACAGAGGAAATCCACGCCTGCTGGGTTTTATTATTCATCCAGGATTGTAAAAATGTTGGTTATAATGACGTTAGCCTGCCACATTCTATCACTTGGTGGTGTAAAGTGCGGGGAAACGTTTGACTTCTTGGCAGCCCTAGTACACATTAAAAGTACCTAGCCAGTGGTTTCCTAACGGACCCACAAAATTACCCTTCCTTTTTGGGAACTTGGCATTACAGTAACAGAGCTGCTGTAGCTGCAGCTAAATATAGTCATCTGAAAATCGTTAAAGGTTAGGGCCTTGTGACAAACCACAGTAAGGTGGTGTGTGTAGGTAGCTGAGTCACAGAGGTGTGCTTGTGTGGTTGTTTGTCGTTTCTGTTATGTTGCACAAGCTTGCCGTATATGTAACCTGAATACTGTCTAAGGCTGTCATTTTGGAAAACCATATTGCATCACGTCCTCTAAACACAACTTAGTGTGGACTGCTAAACAACAGCACTACAAACGCCCTAAAAAAAAAAAAAAAAAACTAGTGAGTTGAGAGAAATACGGAAAAGATGAGTGCAACCAAGACCCTAAAGAAATGTTTACAGTATGCAGGGCTTGTTGTACTTTAGATCATTTGGTTTACAAATATTTTAAAAGACGTGACAAACAACATGTAGCCAGTTGTTTAATTAAAACATAACCCCACTGTAAACGTAGGGAATTACATACTTATGTGGAGCACCTGAACACAGCAGGACGTTTAGACCCACAACAAATCATATTTTTCCTAATGTTTTAGTATAAACCTGGTGACATTGTCTGAGTGTTTATGCCTCCACATGAGGCATTTTCATTACATGTGGAACATCCACTTGGACTCATGGATGAACTGATTAGAATATAAGTCTGGATCGACATGCAATTAAACTGCAAGTTGACCATTTAGCAGAGATACACAACCTAAAAACAATCTCCAAACCCCTTTTTAAAAACACACGCGCCTCAACACAAAGCCTCTTTGGTCCTACTGAAGAAACAGATCTTTAAAAAGTAGATCACAAACACAGATTCGTGTTCCTAAAAAGACTTGATTCCCTAGAACAGCTGGTCAGCGTCATTTTTAGTAACATGCTGTAACTCATTCGTTAGGAGTGTTGAGCATTTGTTGAGAACTATTTTCATCCGTGGGTTATTGCACGTGTTGTTTTTCAGGCTAGTAGTCCGGGCAGCACGTTTTCACGGTAATAAATAAACCAAATGCCACAGTCGGCCTCACCGCTGTGTTTTTTGAAAAGAGTGGAGCGTCACAGGTTTTAGAGACTCAGACATGTTAGTTAGACCTTTTCATTGCTGGGTGTGGTATTGTCCAAGGATTTGTTGAGTGAAAGCAAAACTGAAATGTATTCAGTCTTATCATTTGAAAATATGCTCAGGAAATACTGGAGCTTGAAAGGATACACATGTTTTTAATTTATGTGAATCTCCATCCAGGCTGAGGATATTGTTTATTATAGAGCAAGCTGCAAAAACCATTTACATATCCCCTGTCTGTGTCTGGGTTTTTGTTCATTGTGAATTAGACTGGTGTTGATGCCTACTGTGATTCAGCAAATGGTCAAAAGATACCTTTGTCATCTGTTTGGGTCATCTCAGGGCTTTTCAAATACCCGTTTCCCAGAACAGGAGTGTATCTTTCCTTCCAGAACTGAATGGATCATTTATTCACATGTCTGCAAGTTGTCGTTGTGAAGCTGAATACGTTCACGATGACTTATTGCACTATTGTAATTCACCAAGCCTAAAAAGATTTCAAGTGTTTGTGCCTGTGTCAAGGACACGGAAAAGGGCTGGGAGTCTTGACATTGTTTTCCAGTTAGTATCTGTTTTCGTGAACTATCAAGGCTCTGTGTTTTCTGGCCTTCAGCTTGACATACATTTGTGAGTGAGACAGATTAACTATCGTAGCCACAGGGCACTGAAACGTCTGTAAGACAGGTTTTATACTTCAAAACCCCAAGTTATCTATTCAGTTAGCTATTCAGCCTGACATAATTTAACTTCTAGCATCTGTAATCTTACTTTGTGAAATCATGCACCTTAATTATAAACTTCAACAAAGTAAAGAGCCCTAATATTCTAGTACTTTTGGAGGGGACTCCAAAAAGTGTTTCCTAAACGCTAAAAGTTCCTCATTATTACAAGACAATGAACACTTTTTATGTCAGTGGCGGTGAGACCATACATTTCTCCCCAAGGTGAAATTTGTGCATTAGCCTTGCTGGCATTGTTTAGGTATGACAACATTGGTCGGTTGGTCCTCCACTTTGTCTGTTTGATGGATCTGCAGGATCTACTGAGATGAAATGTGATACAAATCTTCATGACGCATCTGGGTGAATCATAATGGCTTTGGCCAGTTAAAGATTAAAGCACGAACTGTCATTGTGAGTCCAGCTCTATCTTCATTCTCTCTTCTTCTTCTTTACACTACATGTTCACTAATAAAGTCCAGGTGTTGGTGGAGCATGTGCCCTAGACTTTTAACCTCTACAGTATACTACAGCTTTGATCTTGATTGTTGTATTGAGTTTCAAAGGAGAATTTTAGACTTTCAGATTTAGGCTGTGTGGACTCAGACACACTGAAGACGCACAGCTACATTAAAGTCAATTATGTGACTTTACAGGAATGAGAAACTTGCGTCACCTAATAAAAATTCAGTCTATTCAAATTCAAACCCCAGCATTCTCCGTCTGTTAATGGACAATGTTATCTTTCTTCCCAGGAACGGAAAACGTGATCAGCGCCTGTGTGGAGTGTGGTATCCAGTGCCTGGTATACACCAGCAGCATGGAGGTGGTCGGTCCCAACATCAATGGAGATGCATTCATCAGGTAAAGATCAAACAAATACAATAAATATGTGTATTTTCCTCAAAGGTCAAGATGAAAGTGTTCCTCCGGTGTGAGATTAATATGCTCTTTTCATAGGACATAATAAAAACTTTTAGACAGTGTGGACCAGTCCAGCAGCACTTACTGAACTAAATCAGTGATACTGTAGCACACAGAACAACAGCTGTTGCCAGCTTGGCAAAAGGCCTGTGTCTTTGGAGGACACACCCAAGCACTGACAGCTATACAGTAATTTACAGTACTTTTTAAGAGTAATCGTTCAGCTCTTCCAGCTCTGTGGTCACCGTCTGGCATTCCTGACTACACCACAGTGAAAAACACGAGTCTCCTTACAGAATACAGATATGAATGGGTGCAGGTCAGAGTACAAAAACACACACTATTCAGTTCCCTAGTGGTGTAATCAAGGAGAATCAGTGATGTAATGTCATTTTTTTTATCTTCCCTGTGTCACTACATAATGATTCCCTTTGAAGTTTACTATCAGAAGCATGTTATATAATGCTGCTGCAGCTGTACAGCTTGCAACTTGTCTGTAAGATTAATCCCAAACACGTATTACCAGTTCCAGACGGAAAAAACGGCTCAACGTGAATGATGCATCGGTTGATGCTGGAAAAAACTTTGTTGAATAACAACCACATCCAAGTGTTTTCAACTTGCTGACAAACACTTTGAAGATGGCACATTTTAATGATGTATTTTTGGCTGTACATTGTGTCCTGTCTTTCACCTTTGAAAGCTCAGACGACAGCACCAGCTGACAATGGTGTTTTTAAGTATTGATTGTCTTGAGGGGTGTCTGCATCATGTTTGGTGCAACGACACACAGAAACCACAACAAAAACGACTGTACAAGAATAAAATCACAGATGACAAACAGAGTGGACTCCTAATGTTGTGAGTCAGAGTTATGTACATGATTTTGTCTTGTTGTGTCTTGTTGTGATACAGTGAGATCATTCATATATGTGTTGGTTTGAGGATCCATGCTTTTAGATTTTTGGTTGACAGTTATCATCATCTCATAATCATCTGGGAATAGCTCCAACCTTCTTAAGCAGGTCTAGCTAATGGATGGTTACACATTTTTAAATTCCAAACCTATACATCCCCGTATTGGCAAACCGCCAGCGCCCACCTGCACTTTTTTTGCAAGCCATGACATTCTTCCATGTGTTCTGTGGTAATTATGCATGTGGATATGCATGTATATATCTACAGCTGTAGCCCAGAGAAATATTTGGCATTCTGTATGTTTACATCACAGGTTTAAGTCACTGTGTAAGAATGAATCTTTGTCTGCTCTTGTTGAAGACTGGCTTAGTATAAACACAGCTGAGTTGAATGCTGCAATATATGACAAGAACCATAGCACAGACACGTTTCAATTTGATTTTTATCTTTTTTCCTGTCTGTGACTCTGAGTTCCTCTCTCTCTTTCTCTGCAAGTTTCCCCTCTGAGATGATTTTTTCCATTTAGCCTCATTTCAACACATTCCTCTCATGCATGTGGAAGGGTCAAGAAAACACTTTGAGCTAGCTTTCTGCTGAATGCCTTCTCTGACTGCTTGACGTTTTTCTCTACAGAGGCAGTGAAGACACACCTTACAATGTTCAGCACACTATGGCCTATCCCAAGAGCAAGTCGAAGGCAGAGAAAATTGTGCTTGAAGCCAATGGCACCAAGGTACAGTGTTTGACAATTCACTTCACAGATGGATTAATATGGGTTCTGGTGCTTTCACTGTTACAGTATTACTGTCCAAATCACAGTAATACTGATTTATTAAAAGCACATTTTAACAGCTGACCCCCTGTAAAAACTAAAAAAGAAAACAATGTTGACATGCTGTGGGCCTACAAATGCAGAATAGAAAAAATTATTATAAAAATGATGAATACTGCATATCACGATTGAGAGAGAATTGTTTTCTCAGAGTTGAATTTTCAGAGAAATCACTACAGGGGAGTTACTTGCGCAATTATGCTGCAAAATGCGAGATCATCTCCGTGTGGCCTTGCTGTGGTCTCACTCAAGCTATTTATGAAATGGACCCTTTGTGTATTATTTTATAAATTTAATTTAGTTTTGTTACCTCCTGTGTGATTCTCAACACTCAAAACCTGGTTTAAATTTCCTTTTTAGGTGAAGGGTGGAAAGTGTTTATACACATGCTCTCTGAGGCCAACAGGGATCTACGGTGAGGGGCACGAGTTAATTAAGGACTTCTACAAGCTGGGTGTTCAAAGAGGAGGCTTGATTATTGGGGGAGTACCAGACCACACTGAACATGGGCGTGTCTATGCAGGTGAGCCTAAAACTACAGTTTTTGTCATAGCCACAACTTTGAAGACAAGTCGGAGTGCTTTTTAATGTCCTTCGATCAGAACTCTGTTGCGCTCATGTGTCAGAGCAAACATGAGTACACCAAACTTCAAAGGAGAAATTTCGAACAGCCTAGCTCGACAGCTTGTGTTCTCGCCCGGACTAAAAGCAGAAGTGCAGTTAGCATGCAGCCACTTCCTCTGCATTTCACAGAAGCCTGGTTGTGTAGTGTCTGAGGAATACTCAGGCTCAGGCCAAAAAAAAAAAACACTAATGTCCTCTCAGGCACATGACTCAGGTACAAAAAAACATGAACGCGATGAACTATAGGGACAATCCTGTCCCTCTGTGAGCCCTATTGGACATCACCGGTTGTTACGCAGCCTCTTTTTCTGCATTTTGCACAGGAAGTCTGAAGTCACACCTCAGCCAATGTCTATTCAGCAGTATGAAAACCTCATCAGAAACTTAGCTGTGATGACACTTCCCATCTGTTTCAACTTGCTGGTTTTAGTGATGTATTTTCTTATCTGGTCATGGTTTTGCATGTTGGTTATGATCAAATCCCTGATATTACATTGTCAGTCTATGTGTATGGTGGCTGGCGTGTGAACAGAACGGAAACTGCAGTTCCTGTTAAATTGTACAGGTTGGCTACTGGACTAACAAGTTTCAAGTGTACTATTGCTACATTAGAGACCTCACAGTGAGGATGTCAGTGTAATGTTGTATCTAGGTTTACTTCTTTCATCACTGACTTTGGCACTCACCCATTTGTTTGTGTTGCTAGGCAATGTGGCCTGGATGCATGTACTTGCAGCTCGAGCCCTCAGAGAGCGGCCGCAGACAGTCGGAGGTGAGGCTTTCTTCTGCTACGATGACTCACCCTACAAGAGTTACGAGGATTTCAACATGATGTTCCTCTCAACATTTAACTTCCGAAGAGTCCGCATGCCATCGCTGGTGATCTGGTTCCTGGCTATGGTTAATGACATACTCCGCTGGATACTTAGCCCCATGTATAATTACACACCACTGCTGAACCGTTACACCTTAGCTGTGGCTTGTACCTCCTTCACAGTCAAAACAGACAAAGCCTTGCGTTACTTTCAGTACTGTCCACTGTACGACTGGGATCAGTGTCGAGCTCGCACCCAGAAATGGGTGGATACATTTCCTCTGGATAACCCCAAAGACTCCTAACATGACCTCAACTACAGCAACATGCTTCTGAAGCTGCTATGGTTATGAAGCTGAAGACACACAGGCCTCCAGATAAGTCTGACCAATAAACAATTGTGTTAATAAACAATTAGGTCAGACCTGAGAATGCTTTTATGGTATTTAATATTTCTACTGAGGTTTGGTGCAGTCATTTCTGAAAGCAAACATGTATCCTGTGTATTTTCATAACAAAAATTCAGTATTCCTCATACAATGCATAGCAATATATTGGTATGAAAAGAAAATGGTAAGGGCTGTGGTGATGAGCAAAGATGACACCAAGCACACCAAGTAGCTATCTAGCTGTGATGGGTTGGGTGCCGACTGCAGAAGAGAAATATTCATGCAGATTCGTTACTACTGCATTAATTAAGTGTAAAATCTTAGTCTAGTATATTTGTCATAGTTACAATAAAATAATTTGTTGTAATGAAGAACATGTTGATAGTTTTGTTAAAGAAGATTTTACTGGTTCAGTTTATAAGAGATTGTACCCGTTAAGATTATATTAAGATATAAAGGCTTCTACACGATTGTCTATTAATAATTAGTTAATTATTAATCATTAATTATGACAACTACACACAACTGACAAGCAGATACACCATGTAAATGCACTTTAAATCTGTATTTCATTAATGTGTGTTATTAATACCAGTGTTTTATCTTGTATAATTTAAGTAATTTAACATTTTTATAATGGCATCACAATGCATCATGTAAATTGTTTTCATAATTTGTAATAAAGATTTTTTTACATGTATTTTCACAGTTTTGCTTATGATTTTTCACTTGACTCAGATAACACGGAGAGGCTACATATTCCTGTTCATAACTAATGATAACTGAATGTCCTGTTTAAATCATAATGAAAGTTTGTAGTCTGGTGACATGACGCATGTTCTCTAATTTAGTTATGTTGCTCTCAGAGCTCCACCTCTGGATTTCTATGGAGACACCAAACATTGTTTATCCAAAGTGGAAAAGGCCTGTCTGTAGCTTGTGGAAACTTGTCATCAGACTCCATGACAACCAGCTGGTCACATTTATTTGTATGAGTAAGCCTAAACGTATGGGAGTTCCCTTGCAGAGGGATGTTGTTCCAGCATGCCAAGGTGTCCCCCATTGGTTTTCCATAGCAATTCTCATAACATTTACAGAACCGCTTCTATAAAAAAAGTGGAGCGATGACTCAGAACCTCTAACCACAGCCTGTGATGACCTCCACAAAGAACAAAATATTATAATTGATATGTATTTAAATGTATTGCAATTTAGATAATACATAATATATATATACATATATATACATAATAATAGCCTCATCAGCAACAACAATAATAATAGTATGCATACTTGAAGTGTGTATTTGGGTGGTCGTGAGAACTTCAAGGGGTTTTTTAGTAGTTAAGATTTAATGACTATGGTACAAAAACCTTTATGTTAAAGTTATAGGTTATAAGAACTGGGATTAGGTATTAAGTTGTTATGGTAAGGGACTAAGAAATGCATGATGTCTTATCCTTGTATATTCCGTGTGTGTGTGTGTGTGTGTGTGTGTGTGGGTTGTGTGCGTTTAACAAATGTGTTTTGTAACATCACACAAGCTCAAGGTCAACAAAACGTGTAAATATAGGGGATTGTGCCATCTGCTGTCTATTTGTAGGCTCTTCACTTTTAAAAGTGCTTTATATAAAAGTGCTTACCTATAAGATCATTAAACTCACAGTAATTACTGTATTTGATTGAAGTAAAAATGTAATGATGTGATATTTAACCTTTAAAAAGGTTTAATTTAGCGTAAAAACATACAAAAGCACATTTTCTCAAAAGTTCCCTATTTTCTGCAGTGAAGGGAGGCTCCTGTGTCAGTGCGTGCATGTGTCCGTCATCATTGACGAGAACGCGCACGTAGCTGTCAGTAGGAAATACAGGCGGCTGGTTTAGGATGTACCTCTGTCGTTTTAGTTAGAGAATTAAAACTATTATCGGTTTGCTTGAATTGGCGAGAATAATTGGTGCAAGTCCGTTCTTACGTTTAGTGTTAATCGAGGTAACTGATACATTCAGCTAGGCTTTACAGAACAATATACGGGCTAATGCTAATAGTTACTTTGGGCTAAAATAAGCTAACATAGCTAGCTGTTAACTTAGCTAGCTAGCTCAATTGCAGGACGCTTGTTCTTTCAGGTCCTCAGCCCCGTTCAGCGGCTTGTGCACCGGTCTCGCTCTTTTGTGTTTTCATATCACGGAGAAAGTTGTGGAACCGGAGCTGTGGCGGGGGGACGTGTGGGCAACAACCCCCTGGCTATCCAGGTGGACGGATCACAGTAACACGCCTGTCGTGGGTGAGTTGAGCAGCGGAGATGAAGTTGTAGTTAACCGGGGCAGTGGGGTGGACAAGGCCGTGGACCCTGCTCGGCCTGGGCTTGGCAGACAGGCAGGCAGGCAGGCAGGGTGTTGACTATTAGCTATTAGTAAACCATTTCTGCTGTACGCTGAATCGGGAAGTTTAGTCGCTTGAATAGAGGCCTCTAGAGATATGACAGCACAGTGTCTGGTGTTATTAGCTGCTAGCATGTAACCGATATCTGCATAAAGACACTACTACAGACATTTACCTGCTTCATCAGCAGCCCTCGGCTTCACCGTGGTTGTCCGAGGCGCTCGTTGATAACTGTATATATGTACAAGAAACTGTTTCTGCAGCTTTGAGCAGCTATTTTCTGTTACTGTTGCCCAACCGGCTGATAAAGTAAAACCGTGCTAAAGCAGAATATCATATCTGTTGTAAGCTTGTTAGAGTCGTGTCTGAGAGCAGAGTGCTATACTTCAATGTGCCTTTCAAAAATAAAGTTGCCGAATCAACCATATAATGCATAATAAAGTAATCTTATGTTATGATAGGCTTTTGTACGCTAACAGAGGAAATCGACTTGACATTCAGTGTTGTCAGTTAGTTGCTGAACCAAGAAATCTGTCTGATACTACATAGGAATAATACGTGCCTGTGAAAATAAAATATCTAAATGGGGTTAGAGAATTATAAGCACTGTAAATTAAGTCTATATGTGAACACTGTCCTAGAAATGTCCATAATTTCAAAATATTGCTCATTTGTTAAGCAGCTTCTCCAGTCTTATCCACAAGTCCAATTTTAAGAAGAGGAAGCTTATGCTGTGTAAAAAAAATGGCTGGAAATGTGTTTTTCCATAGACACCTTACTCATCTTTTGTGTCAAATGTTGACTTTTAAAGTATGACAAATTGTTGAAAGACACTTATTACTATCTTCTATATATATGATGAGTTGTAGTTAAGATTGAATATCATCCAAAAAGCATGCTTTACTTATTACTTACTACAGTTATGAACGAATTGCCGGATTCTCTTTGGCAAAAGGAGAAAACAACCAACAACTCACCACCATTTCTTTGTATTTCTAAAGGAGATATCAGAGTGGAATCATGGCTGAACTCTCCACCCTGTCCCCATCACCACCTGCACTGAGTGATCCTCATGCATCTCCATCCATCCCTTTGTCCCCATCGCCACTTCCTGCTGCCAAAACCCCTGCTCTAGAGTCTACCAAGGAGCTACCCTCACCCAAGTCTTCCCTCTACAATGACAAAGCTTTGACAAGCATCACTCCTGCAGTAGAGTCAGGGGGTTCACACTTGACTTCACATTCACCCTCAAGTCCTCAGAAACTGCTTGCTGGGACCCACCGCACATCATTAGTAAATGAAGCTGCTCCACAAAGCGAGGAGTTGGCAGGAAAAGATGCAATGACTGAAGCCCATGTTATTAAACTGGAGACAACGACCAGTGACCGAGCAGCTGCAGAGCTTCTAAATACTGTAACTGGGATCCCAACAGTGTCAAGTGAGCCCTCAACACAGAGTGGAGTGCAGCAGACATCCCTCTCTCCTGATCTTAATTCTGGTCCTAATCTCTACCCCAGTGTACACGTTACCCTCAACCCTAATCTTGTCATGGAGGATGGTCAGTTTATGGTGGGCCAGCCCCAGAACTCTGCAGGTTCAACTCCCACACCTGCTACTCCAGCATCTACCGAAATTGCAGCAACAACTGAAGACAAGAAACCTCAGCAACTTCCACAAGCACAAAACCCACAAAATCCTGAAAGTCATCCTCCTCCTCCTCTGTCTCCAAAGACTGACCCTCCCAGTGAAGCAGGGAAAGCAGAACTACCCAGTACCCCAACCAGAGCTGAACATCCCAGTCCTACCATCCCACTGATCCACGAACCAGTCTTTCCGCTGCCCAATCCCAACACAGGCCCAGCCCTCGACACTCTCAGTTACCTAGAGTCAGCCAGCTTGATGTCTGGAACATTGGAGTCTCTGTCAGGGCTGGGTGAGGATGGGAGCTCGGTGGGCTCAGACTCAGAGATCAATGGCCTGACTGTCAGACGCACTGATAAATATGGCTTCTTAGGTGGCAGTCAGTACAGTGAAAGCGGGTAAGTATTACAACATTAACTTATCATTCACCCCTTTGTGCAAAATATGAATGATATCTTCTGTTTAATTTGATTATGTTTATCAGATAGGTCTGAGTTCTAAAATGATAGATTCCTGTTCAGTTCACTGTTCAGTACACTGAGCTTCGATGCAGAGGGTTTATTGACACATTAGATTATGGTTAATTAATTAGCTTAAAGAGATAAATATAAATCCTGCCTGACTATCTAAAATCAGTCACTAAGTGTTCTCAGAATTTTACTTCATGGGTCCTAGAGATGCCATATCTCTGTTCCTTAACAGTCTCTTTCCTTTCTTTTCCTCCTCCTCTGCTGTTCAAAACTGTCCTCTATCTCTCCTTAGTGACTCAGATAATGCTGAGAGCATTTTTGTGACTCAATATGTACTGACCGCATGTGTCTGCAGTATCACCCCCACACACAGATATACCCTTCTGTATTCTTCCTCTGCTTTTTTGTCTGATTTGCTTCTACTTTTCTTACAAGCTAATTGCCCATCCACTGTTGAATAATTAATGTTGTATTGATTTACCATCAGTTGGCAAAAGTGAAGGATGTTCATTATCTGGGCGTAACGTTGTGTAAATGAATGTACGAGAAAAAGTGATGTAATCCATTTGTGTCATTAAATTGGTTACAAATTTCAAAACACACGAGGGTGTAATATTTAGTAGTACAACTGAAAGAGAGTTCTTCCTTGTTCTCTCAGTGATGGCGTTATTTTGTGTTACTCACTAGTGAAAGAGAAGTACGAGTTGAAGTCGCCAGACAGAGGGAGATGAAATGGCTTGATATGTTCAAAAACTGGGATAAGTGGGTCAAACATCGCTTCCAGAAGGTATGCATTTCAGCTTTTCAGGTGTTTGTTTTAAAGCATTTGTATTTGGTTAGAAATTAGAACTATAAATGAATGGCAGAGTTTGGATGAGTTTTAGAGAAAAGCTCTTTAAATGTCATTACAGTTTTCTTTGTAAAAGGGTTAATTGTGCCTTGAGCTGGGTCTAGCTAAACACCTTACCAAAAATAACTTAAAGAAACATCTAACTCCTACATTCACCTAACTTAAAAACAGACATTTGAATTGGAGTAACTACACCCACCCCTTCAGAAGCCCAGTGATGTGCTGGCTGGACATTTGGCAGAAGTGAAGTGGCACACCCCACTAGAGTTGGGAGAAAGTCTTTTAAAAGACTGCAGCCTATTTCACAGAACCACACAGGGTTCCCTGAGAGAGATGAAGCAAGAGACCCACAATAACACATTGGGCTCAAATCACAGCACACAAAATAATATCACTAGACAAGGGTCCCAACAGTATAGTCTACCGTATCGTACACTATTTCTATATTATGTACATGTGTGTAGATGTTAACACAGCTGATAACGTGTGAATTTTTGTTGTTATAGGTGAAATTGCGCTGCAGAAAGGGGATTCCATCTTCTCTTAGAGCCACAGCCTGGCAGCTGCTGTCCAATAGCAAAGAGCTCCTAGAAGCCAACAAAGGGAAATTTGAGGTATCATTGTGACCACCTTTCATCATCTCCTTTTAGATTCTTATAGTCCTGAAATTACTTATCTGGTCCTCCACAGACACACTTGCATGAAAACCTGAAAACTGAGTTTGCTGTTTTCTGCTTATAAATACGGTTGTAGCTGGGTTGATATTTTTAAAGACAGTGAAGAAGCCGCTGTGTTTTGACTAACTGGTTAAAGCATCACTGTAAAGGGAAGTTGTGGGTGAGTAGGTTGAAGTCAAATGCATAAGTGCTAAAGGGGCGCAGACGCAGGCCTATTGAGCTGTAAGCTTCTTATCGGAAACCGGTAATCCTGCCTGTCAGATCCCTACATTCGTGTTCGCACTGAGGGGGGTCTGCACTCAGCTGAGTCTGGGTCCCAGTAGTAGGCTTAGTATTGGTTGCGTTGTCTGAAGAAAAATTTCTCATAGTTTAGTCTCAGAAATGTGTTTTCATGTGCACTTAATCAACTTAAATGGTTTATACAAAAATTACTGAGAAGTTATCATATAATCATTTGTAATTATATAATTCACTTCCTTTTTTTTACTACAGGAGCTGGAAAGAGAGCAAGGAGAGGCTAAATGGCTGGATATTATAGAGAAAGATCTCCACCGACAGTTCCCTTTCCACGAGATGTTTGCTGCCCGTGGTGGCCATGGGTAAAAAAACTAAAATCCTTTGCTGGTGGTTATATATTAGTTTTGAAGATTACAGTGGTGTGAATTATAGTATCGGAGTGAACATATTGAGAATAGAGCTGTTAATAAAAAAACCAAAAAATGGCAGATAGTATATGATACCAGTTCATAGTACTGAAAATGAAAAAAAGGAAATATAAAAATATGGAATTGCAATATACACTGACCAAAAAAAAAAAAAAACCCCACACACACTCTAATATTTTGTTGGATCACCTTTAGCTTTATTTACAACACGCATTCGCTGTGGCATTGTTTCGATAAGCTTCTGCAATGTCACAACATTAATTCCCGTCCAGAGATTCATTAATTTTTCACCAAGATCTTGTATTGATGATGGGAGAGTCAGACTTCTGCACAAAGTCTTTTCCAGCACATCCCAAAGATTCTCAATGGGGTTAAGGTCTGGACTCTGTGGTGGCCAGTCTATGTGTGAAAATGATGTGTCATGCTCCCTGAACCACTCTTTCACGGTTTGAGCCCGATAAATCCTGGTATTGTCCTCAAATCCATTGATGGAATAACTTGGTCATTCAGTATATTCAGGTAGTCAGCTGACCTCATTCTTTGGCCACATAATGTTACTGAACCTAGACCCGACCAACTGCAGCAACCCCAGATCATAGCACTGCCCCCACAGGCTTGTACAGTGGGCACTAGGTATGATGGGTGCATTCTAAAACCCAGTTTTAGTAGTTTCCGTGATCTCCTTAGATGTTTTCTTTGCTTGATGAAAAGAAAGTAAGTAATCTTTACTCTTCTGAAACAGATTAACATCTTTTTTTGGACAGACAGTGTAAAAGTATAAAAAAGTATACAAAATATGAGATGTTAAGTCATTGAGAGGATATTTTGTATTCTAAAGCTTTTTATATTCCTGTTAGTTTGATTTTGGTTGTTTCCTTCATGAGTTCAAAGGAGGTGTGCATGAACTTGTCAATTTTTGCTAGTGCAGCTGGCCACCTGATGATTTTGGTGTTTTTTTCCTGCAGGCAACAGGATCTGTACCGGATCCTGAAGGCCTACACCATCTACCGTCCTGATGAGGGATACTGTCAGGCTCAGGCTCCAGTGGCTGCAGTGTTACTCATGCATATGCCAGCTGAGGTGAGGGGACAGATTTGAAAATGAAAAGGGTTCATCACTGATACAAATTATTACTGAAGATGTAAAGCTTCATAAATATGTGGCCTGATGTTGAGTTGTGTTGAAACTATATAACTACGAAAAGAGCAGATTGAAAAGAAAAAATTAACTTAACACTTTTGTTACTTTATTCCACTGTACCTTAACACCTTGAATTTTTATCTCAATGATGGGTATATTAGTTATTGCCAGTATATAAGCTTTTGTTTGTTTATGTACACACACGCACTTGCTTAGTTTCATTTGTGTGTGTTGTGTTTATTGTGTTTATCCTCCTCTTCCAATGCATTATTCAAGAGAAGGATGCAAAGAAAAAGAGTTTGTGTGGGTGTGTGTGAGAAAGCTGAAAATGAAACGTAACATTCGGTTCTTATTTTATTGTGGTTACTAAATTAAAAATAGCTGGAGATAGCAGACAGCAGACTGGTGACACTACTGAAACTTCATTGACCAGACTGAAACAATTGACAGTCTCTCCTGCAAATTTCAAGCGTGTGTGATACGGGTGGAACGAAAGTTACAGTTGCACGAATTGAGAGCCGCGGGAGCTGTGGGTGACAGCACAGACGGGCTTAATGTGCATTCTCACAGATAAAACCAGAGTTGGTGCAATTGTGAGATTGTTTTGATTTGATGTAATAACATAAAAATACTCAAGCGGTGCTTGTTATTTTTAATGGCACCAATTTCCCCGTAGCTGACACCCAAAAGTAAAGAAGTAAAGTAGTACAGTTTTATTTAATGAAAGCTTCAATTGTATTAGTTTATCACAAGGGCACTGTGTAAATTGTAATTTACACAGTGCCTTGTCAAACTGTTTTTATGATCATAACATTTTTTGGTGACCACATCAGTCAGATTTAGTCAACTTCAGTATATGGGGGTTTGTCAACACTTTCTATTATTGCCTATTAACATTAAAATAAATGGACTGGATCGTAAAGTCAAAGATCTCTACATCACAGCTCGCGCTTGCCTTCAGTTGTGCACAGCAAACAGGAAGATGGAAAAGTCAGAGGATTATTGAATGATGTTCCTATAGTTCTGATTTTAAAATAGCCTCCAAAAAGTAGCAGGAAACAATAGTGATCATTGATAAGGTTTCAATTTACTACTTTCTTGTAACATTTAAACTGTATTTAAAGTTTGTTGGTTGCTAACCTAAACCATTTTGCTTTTTTCTCACAGCAAGCTTTTTGGTGCCTCGTCCAGATATGCGAGAAGTACCTTCCTGGCTACTACAGTGCAGGGCTGGTGAGTGAATAGTATAACATGTATCTGTCCACATCAAACTTTTATGTCAGGTTTTTTGTTGACTTGTTTTTTTTTCTGTTTTGTAGGAAGCTATCCAGCTGGACGGCGAGATCTTCTTCTCCCTGTTGCGGCGCACATGTCCAATGGCGTACCGTCACCTTAAGAAATTCAAGATTGACCCAATTCTCTACATGACTGAATGGTTTATGTGTATCTTCTCACGCACTTTACCATGGGCCTGTGTACTGCGTGTATGGGACATGTTCTTCTGTGAAGGTACCTTACATTTCAATGCCCTTTACAGCCACCTCTTACTGCTCTTTTTTGTTTTGTCTAATACACAGCTTAAGTATTTAATTTTATATTTTTGTCTAGTTTGACTGAAACTTAATTGAAATCTTTGATTGTAGGCGTGAAGATAGTGTTTCGTGTGGGTCTGGTGCTGCTGAAACAGGTGCTTGGCTCTGTGGATAAACTTAGGGAACTACAGGGCATGTATGAGACCATGGAGCGTTTAAGAAACATTTCACCGGACACTATCAGAGAGGACGTACTGGTACAGGAGGTGGGTGTCTCTTTCTCAGTTTTCGCAGACCATGATACATGTAAAACTAGCTTCTGTTTTTACTCAGAGACATGAGTTTTGAGTCACCTTGTCCTCTAGTGCCCGGTCTACTAATCTTCACTTCCTCTGTCTGTGCTGTATTTGTCTGATGTGTTGTCCAGATTGTTACACTTCCAGTGACAGAGGCGCTCATAGAGAGGGAGTGTAGCATCCAGGTGAGGAAGTGGAGGGAGTCCAGAGGGGAGCTGACACACCAGCCAGTCCGCCGTCTCCACGGTACAAGAGCCATCTTTGAGCACAAACGCCGTGCTGCCGCCATCAGCTCGGGTGGCAGCTTCTCTTTCCTAGGAAGCTCTGTCCCCCCACCAGGACCATTAAGAGCGTCTTCCAGCCTCCTTTCACTCCCTGGTTTCCGCAAGTCTAAGGCTCCATTATACTCCCATACAAAGAAAGGCTCCTTCTCAGGACCGTCAGGAATGGAGGGACTGCCACCTCACTCTCCACCTGCAATAACATCAAGCTCAAGCCCAGGCCCAAGCCACAAACCACCCATTCCCCCAGGGGCTGGTCATAGGGCACCCCAGAGCCCCTTGGTGGGGAGTTCGGCTGGCTCATCATCTGGTCCCGCTCAGCCCTCAGGCACCTCTGCACAGGGTCAACCTGCCTCTTCAGCCCCCGCACAAAGCAAACCACCACCAAGCACCCTATCCCCCTCGCCTAAGATCGTCTCTGAGCAAATTACTCCAACTATCCCCTCTCCAACTGCAAACAATGCCCCTCTGCCACCGTGTCCAGACTCAAAAAAAGAAGCAGTGCCACCGGCTGACGCCACAACTGGAGATGAAGAAGGAAAGAAGAAGAAGAAAAGCAAAGATGACAAGAAGAAGGAAAAGGAAGATGAGAAGAGAAAACTGAAGGAAAAGAAAGAAAAGGAAAAGGCTGACAAAGAGAGGTTTAGGAAGGAGAAAGAGAGGCTAGAAAAAGAGAAGAAAAAAGGGGGAAAGAAAAAGGACAAAGGGGGCGGTGAGGACAAAAATGGAGCTGCAGCAGCGAGAGATTCGGCCTAGATTTTTCACCCTGTCATTCAAGGATAATGTAAAGGGATGCAGAGCAAAAAAAGAGGTCATGAGACAAAAGACCCCCAGAAACAGAAAGAGTGATTAATATCAAAAATTGGATGGCTTCCTGTGTAACACATTTCAAAGACTTAATGTAGTCCCAAGACTATGGTGGACAAAACTGGATCATGGTTTTAATAGCACCTCGGGGAGGCTTTTTGCCACTCGCTCAATGCTTTCTTTTTATTAAGATGGGACAAATTTCCTTTTTCAACTGGAGCACGCACTGTGAATCTGAAATTTAGTTGTTGTTTTTTTCTTTTCAGAAGATCGGTCATAATCTTTCAATTTTTACTCCTTCTTTTTTCTCGCTTTTATTATTTTAATCAGATTGATGGCATTGTTTAGAGGAACATCTCATCAAGGATTGTTGAACTGACCGTTAGAAGTAGTTGTGGTCTATTAAACTAAAGTAAATAGGATTCTGTTGGCACTCCAGGCACCTTGAGATCTCATCTGCGGACAGGTTGTCTGGATGCCTGGAATAAAAAGAAAACCTTTCAAACTCATCTTGAAGCAGGCACTGAATACAGAAATGCTAGTGATGTTGTTGAGGTTGTATTTATTGTCATGTTTAATGTTGTGAGTGAGTGTGTGCCTTAGTAGTTCAGTGAAATGTGTTACTGTTCTGTGTGTGACCTCTCTGGTTTCGCTCTCCCTCTGCCTGCTTGTATTCTCCAAACTACCGCTGAATTATTACTGTGGCTATTTCCAATTCGTTACTTTCCCCTCTTTTTGGAATAAATACAATGGGGGGATTTGGGAGAGAAAATTTGAAAAGTACAACCAGACACAGGCACCATTATGCAGCGGTGGCTGTTTATTTGTGTGTTTTTGTCTCTAACAGGACATCACACAGGGAGATTTAGTTTGTTTCGGGCCTCAGTTTGAATTTCTCTTTTTCTTTTGCAAAAAGCAGGTGCGAAATTCTAAATAAACGAGTCGTGAAAACATGCGATACCCAGCGGTGACCGTGCACAAGCCCTGCAGATCAAATGTCCAACTGTACAATTAGTATTAATTTTGATTTCAATAATCAAAATCATATATGCATCTTATCTAGCCAAATTTCAGTATGGATAACTCTATTAATCCATTGGAATGTGATTTCTAGTATCTTAAGAGAATGAAGGATGATTATTGCACTTGTGATTTTGTCACAAAGCACCACCGATGTCGACCACTCCGTTAGTGTTGTGATGTAGAACACGTGAGTGTCACCAGGCCAGCTTCAGTTTGAAGTCTGGGCCCTGAGGACCTATAGGAAGCCACTTGACTGGAGGTGCCAGGTGTACCAATGTAGCATTAACCTCTGATCTTTGACCTTCGGGCTCTGATGTATTTATGTATAAAGTGGTTAATTTAATCAAAAACAGTATATTATGAATAACAATTATTATTATTTTGGATCCAACTATTTTTCTATGTGAGTAAGAGACACCTGATTGACTGGAACAATGGCCAACTACACACTGTAGTTGCAGGGGGATCATTTAAAGTGTTTATTTTAATTTTACTTTTGCACGTTAAGTCCTCTGCTTTTACAAAAAAAAAAACAAACAAAAAAAAACAACGCGATGCATGTCTTTGCTTTTGTTTAAGTTTACCGTCATTGTTGGTCATTTTAGTTTCACGGGTCTCCAGTTTACTGAAGTGTGCAGTATTAAGTATTAAGTGGGAAAAATAGCATCCGACAGAACAAACGGTGAGACGAGAGATTCGGACAGAATATTTGGGAGTTGAAGGTCTTAATTGTACTGTATAATATACTGAGACGTGACTTCTGAGATTTGAGCAGTTCTTTAATTTGAGATCTTAAGTGTGTCTGTTTCACCGTTGTTTTACCATTCATAACGACTAAAGGACTAACTGTCTAACCTATTTACACTCAGTGTCCTGAACTGTAACATATTTATGCATACATTAAGTGGCACCCATCAGTATGTGATGAATGGTGCCAGCTAGTTAGTGTAAAACCATTTGATGGCAAAAAAACAAAAAACAAATCGTTGATCCTTTTTAACTGTACTGTTTTCATAGTTAGGGATTAGAGGGACTTTCGTGTAATTGTAGCTACCATGTCCTCCATATTCACAGTTTTTCATTTATTTCAGGTCTTTAAGTGGCTCTTAGCTAAATGTATAAACCTCACACGCTTCCTCCTTCCTCTGTTTGACCCCTGTGCATATGTAGGCACAGATTATTGTAGTGAGGATAACCCAAACACATCTATGCAAACCTTCCTCCGTCACAACATCAAAACATCATTGGATGTGGTGACAGCAGCACTGATTTCACCTCTGGTTGTGATGATCAGATGGGAGCCGTGGTAAATTGAGTTT
The DNA here is from genome assembly GCF_900324465.2 of Anabas testudineus. Taxonomy (NCBI): domain Eukaryota; kingdom Metazoa; phylum Chordata; class Actinopteri; order Anabantiformes; family Anabantidae; genus Anabas; species Anabas testudineus. Next base: position 7,405,589 of record NC_046617.1, on the reverse strand, counting down.
TGTGCTTCAGTAGGTCTTTTTCTGAGCACACTTTCAGGCCCAAGGTCTACAATATTTCATGAGCAATACATCCTCACAGCTCGTCAAGATGATAATGTCATTTCTCTTCATTCAAAGGGCTTGAGATGTCATGATCAAATTAATCTCTCCCACGCCTGTGGAATCAGTGCTCTGTAGTAAAGAGGACGAATTAGAAAAAGTCCATATGTGTCAGGTCCATTTGCATTTCCACACTAATCCTGAAGGTGTCATTCTTGATTATGTTTGATGTGGGGAGTGACCCCCCCCCCCCCCATGATGCAAATATTTTGAAAGTGTTTCAGGAGTTTCTCCTACCACATGGTTAGGTCTTTTGTGTTTTTAAGTTTACATGTCACTCTCTGGCAAAAGTGAAATAAAATCATAGCTAATTCATTCCTTCAGATCTACAACTGATGTATTTAATTGATGATGACATTTGTGATGAGTAATAAACCATAATATATTAAATCATCAATGTGTTTTTGTTTCATGAGGTCATTTGTAATGTGGAGGATTTCCTGTTTGTATATATTGCAATTGTTTTATAGCATTTAGTATTCATAGCCCTTCTTTTTTCATCAGTTTAACACTTTTTTTATACTTAACTTAAAATAGAAAAAAATGGCAGTGCCTCACGTGGTAACTCATTATGGCAAGATGAAAACATCTCTTTTGTGACTTTATATGCGCTCAGGTGCATCCTGTTTGCTTTAATTTGCCTTTAGCTGCAGCTTGATTGGACTCTACCTGTGAAAAACTGAGCAGATTGAACATCGTCTAGAGCAGGAGTAGACAACTCTGGTCCTAGAGAGTCGCCGCCCAGCTTGTTTTCCAACTATCTCTGCCAGAGGGTCGATCATCTCAGCAACACTCCACTGATCAGGTCTTTATGCAGGAGCAGCAGCAGTCACTTTTGATTGAACTGCATTCGACAGCCCATCTGTAGTTTGCAAAATTGTATTTAAAGGACTGTAGGAGCATGAGGAAAATATTCCCTGGTCTGCTGAGACTAAATTATACTCTTACCTTGTGATTATGGGTTATAAGTGGAGATTGATAAATCAAAAAATAGCATTTTTCCCATTTCAAATAAAGTTACAATGACAAATGTGATGGGATCCAGATATGTGTGATTGCATATTGTGAGAAAAATAAAATATAGAAACATATCTAAATATATGTTTTTAGACAAAGAAAGTCAGTTGTCATTGCTATAATTGACAAGGTTTTATCTTCTATTTTTTAATTAATGCAGATCTGATATGAGTTCCTTTTACCTGTCTAGATTTCTTTCTACATTCATATCTAAAGAAGATCTAGAGTGTATTCGTGTGGGATTTTACTTTTTATTTGACTTTTGCTCCCTTGAACCCTGTTTCACAGAGCCACTAAAGAGAGACACTATTGTACAAAACGAAAGAGATTTTATTCACAGTTTGTCCCTTTTATTCATTACAGAGGAAATGCGAGGAAGCTTATGGAAAAAAGGTGATTTAATAAATGCAGGAAGGAGAGGAGGGAAAGAAAACGAAGACTTGAATGTTTTCTTTCGGCCCTTTCTCTCCTCTCCTCCAGTCATTTAAAAAAAAAACTTTTCATGGAAAAATGTTGTCGTCACTTTAAGGAGGCAACGTTTTTCCTCTACCCTGCAAATTCTCTCTTCTGACCTCATTTAACCAAGAGGACTTCTTCAATGGGAATGAAGTCCTCTTGTTTTCTGTGCCCCAGCACAATAGTTAACCTGTCTTCCTCTCAGATGCTGAGGGACCTGTTTTCTTTCACTCAAACACCTCAGAGACTGAAGTGACGGGGCGGACAGATACGTAGAGGTGAGAAGGTGAAGATGGTTGCAAGGAAAGAAAGGTTGTTCGAGAAAAGCTTATGATGGAAACGAAGTGACAGGATAATTTTATTGAAAATCATCCCTATTCCCCATAAGCAAACATAGACATCCCATGGGCATCAGCATGTGTCAGTGTGAGCAAGTCTTTGGTCTGAACATGAGCAGCTGAGCACATGGGTTTTATGCACAGAGGGTAAACAGGGAAGAAGAGCAGAAAAGGAAAAGGACAGGAAAGGCAGAATATGAAAGGGATTGCTGTATTTTGCCGTAGCTTTCTCTTTACTCCTCCTTCTCCTCTCCGTGTGTGATGACGTAGCAGATGTTCTTGTAGTCTACGTTGCCGGCAACATCTGGGGGGAAGGCGGCCCACATGTTCTTAATCTAAGGGAGAAAATGAGGGTTATACTATACTCCAGAATGAATAAACAATGGATGGTCATCAGTGTGAAACACTTTCCCAAACACATATTGCTACAGACAATGGGTAATAGCAGTGACAACAAGCAGTATTCCTGCAGCAGGGTGGTGGTTTTACCTCCTCCTTGGAGAACCTGTCGCACTGAGTGGTCAGGAGCTCCTCAAGGCTGGAATGAACAAACAGGCAGATTTTTAAAATGTCATCCTCAATACAAACGTGACGTTATAAATAGCACGATTATTCTTTCAAACAGGGCTCACAATTCCTTCTTGATGGTTCCAGTGGCAGCGGGGTCCAGGACTTTGAAGGCACTAAGAATAACGTCCTCGGGGTCAGCACCTGTTGAGGACGGGAGGAAGAGGTAATTAATCATTACGCTGATGGATGCAGAACAAGTATTCAAAGCATGTGGGTAGCAGTGCCACACATTACAATGGAAAAGCCTGCATGCTAAATTTTACTGCATATAGAAGTATTTAAATGTGAACTGAAATATAAATACATAAGTATAAATAATAAGTAAGAAGTAGTAAATAATGTAAAAACGTGACGCCTACCCTTCAGCTTCTCTCCGAACATGGTGAGGAAGACGGTGAAGTTGATGGGGCCGCTGGCCTCTTTGATCATGGCCTCCAGCTCCTCATTCTTCACGTTCAGTTGGCCTGAACAGACACAATCAGATTAGGAACGGAAGACCGTGAAGAGCATTTTCACGGCGCGTACGTGTTTCACCAGGACTCACCCATTGAGGCCAGCACGTCCCTCAGGTCATCTTTGCTGATGATACCATCTCTGTTCTGGTCAATGATTGTGAAAGCCTAAAAAGAAGACGATGGAGTTTATTACTAGAAGGACGCAGACGGGGAGAGGGCAAATGACAGGGTGAGACCTCTTCACACTCCTCTGTCAACAGTTTGTCCATTCAAGTGGCAGCTGGAGGGTATCTTTGACACAGTGCTGTACAAATGTTGTTAGAAGATACTGTGTAAGAAAAAGCCTACACCTCAAAAGGTCTGACTGTAGTAACTGTGCTGGCTTTGAGGGACTAGAGGGAGCTGGCGGGGGTACTTAAGGTGGCCCTCAGTATTTTCTTACATGTTAATTTGGGAGTGTATAATTGGGGAACAGCTGCCTGATCTCCTCACCATCTATAACTTGCACCAATGAAACTTAAGATAACCTCTTGGACTTGAACTCAGTCACTTTCCTGTCACCCTGTCTTCCAGGCCTTCCTGTTTCTTACTCCCCACACACAGACACACATTTGCTCACACATTTTCCTTGCTTTGACAGATACAAATACAGCGGCCCCTGGCTGCCATCTTTCCATCTGTGCAGCGTTCTAAGATCATCCAACTCATCATGTCATACATTCCCTGAGTGGCACTCAAGACGCCTGTATCACTTATCGCAGGAGGAATGTTTCCTCTATTCGAGGCACATATCCCTTGACAACGCAGTGGAAACACAGACACTATCATTATCCAATCACTTGACAGCAAGTCCTTATAAAATCCCATCATTCCTGACCTTACTGAACTCCAGCACACACCCTGCGTGCCTCAGTTTTACACTTGCTCACTTTGACTCCTGCTCTTTCTGACTGTGCCCGTCAAACTGCTTTTACAGTCACATTGAGCTGGACAACAAATAGTGGTGTGTGGAGTTTGTCAACCAAACTCTAATTTTGGTGGCAAGATGTAATACAGATGTTCCTGGAGCCGCCGTAAAGGACAAAGTAAGGAAAGAAGCTTCCTGCGGAGATGTGGTGTCACTGTGCAGCCAGAGAAATCTCACCTCCTTGTACTCCTGAATCTGGCTCTGCTCAAACATGGAGAACACATTGGAGGAGCCACCGTCTCCTGCTGCCTGCCTCCTCTTGGCCTTCTTTGGTGCCTGGGGGACAGATACACGAGTGAAATCTTCAATTACCTCAGTTAGCATATAGCACTTAAGTTCACAGTGATACCACTGCACAGGTGGTTCCTGATCTTTTTGGCTTGCGGCCTCTTTATATTAAGCATCATCTTCCATTAATGTCTTTCATTTTCATTTTTTCATTTGAGCAATTGTTAAAAACCTTAAAAAAATCTAATTTAATTTTAGAAATTTCAATCTGCAAAACCCTGGCATGCGATCTGAAATATATTATGCTACTAATAAGATCCCAATCATTCTTAAACGTGCATCTTTAACAACTGCATTTACCCAAAAACCCTTAAAAAACCATGTCCAGAACCACTTGATCTATAAGAAGTGGTGGCAAAAGCTCCCATCTTTTTGTTGTGATTTCCCGGTCTTAGAAAAAAAACACCGTTAATCCATAGGGATGGTTTGATTCCCCTGTAGATATTTCCACCAGCAGAAAGATTTGCAAACCCTGGTACTCACCATCTTGAGACGGTATGAGTGGAGGTTTGGATGATCAAGAAAGACAAGACAGTGTGAAGCCGCGTTTTACGTATATCCCCGTGGGCTTATATACCCCTCCGCTGGCCAATCTAACTTTAGCCACAGCCTCAAGTTTGGATGGGAATTAAAAAAGAGAGAGAGAGAGAGAGAGAGAGAGAGAGGGGATGGCCAAGGATGAACTGATGGCTAAAGTGAAGGAGACTGAATGGGGGGGGACAGCATATCACCTTACAGGAGATCAGAAATAGACCCAGGAGTCTTGGAATTAAGTAAACCTGATAGCTGAGGGACCATGTTGCAGGTCTGCAAGTCCCACGTGGACTAATAAGGACATTCGGGACATAGATGCTTGTTGGACCACTGGACACTGTCTGTCCCACCCTCCTTCTCTCCATCTCCATCTGCCTGCAGAGAGACACAGTGGGCACTCGCTCACTTTATTTTTGGTTTGTGATGTCCATTGCAATATTACAGACTGATATATAAGCATTCTATATCCTCGGCAGCCGATGCGAGCTTTACCCTGTATGTGCACGGCTCGGCTCTTATTTTAAGTTGTGACAAGCTAATGAATCTTATATTACATAAATAATAATTAAACATATAGAAGGGCTCATTAAGAAGATTAGCCAGCTCCAATTTAAAAAGATCAGATACATAATTAAATTCCCTAATTAAAAGTAATAATACATAAAAATGTCTACTTCCTGTAAAAGTAAAAGTAGGTTTCCACAGACTTTACTTAAAGTATTCAAAGAAAAAGTACTCCTAGATAATAAACTCTGTGGCTGATATTGTAATTAAGACATTAATTGATAGTTATGCATATATAAGCAGCATTTTACTTATTGGGGCTCATCTGATAAATCGGACATGTCAGTACTATGGTTAACGGGACAGGAAAGAAAACAACAAAGTAAATTCTGCTTCAGAAACTCATACTTATTGCTCAGACTTTTCTCTAACTGTTGCAATTTTTTGTATTTTTTTGTAAATAATCGGGATTCATCTGTACATAAGTGTGTGTGGGTGAACATGTGAACTGTGTAAAGACAGTAATGAAACTGAAACAACAAACCAGACAAGTGAAGGCATTGCTAACCTCTGACTTCAGAGTTGCTTTTCCGTCACTACAAAGGTGAGTGTATGGCGACTGGCCTCCTGAACACTTTCCCACCTGTTTGCCACAGCCCCCCTCTCAGGCCGTCTACGCCTCACGGCCCCCCTCAAATATACAGGGATTACTTAGTAGGGTGATGGCAGCAGACAGTCCCATGGGAACATAAAAGGCGCAGCTGATGGGGACTAAAATAGCTAAATAAACTTGACAGTCTGCCAAAGCGCCGGGCTCTGAGAGCAAAATGCTTTCCTCCTTTGTTTTGTTGGGTTTTTATATCCAAATTTAACTTGGGGTGTAATCTCTTTTCATTTCATTAATAAATGTATTAATCTTGTCTGTTGGCTGAATGTATTTTTGCCCTCGGGTCGTGACAGTGTTTTCACTCATCTCCTCTCCGTGTGAGGCTGATGGTCAGTTATGAGACACTTCTCTGTTCTTCGCTGGTTTTCTCTCCTGCTGTAATATTGATGAGGCAGACGTTTGTTTATTCTTTGGGTGTGCACAGACCGATGCTGGCTGTCAGCCGTGTCCTGGCGTGCTTGTTGAACTTTGACCTCTGGTTCACTCGATTATCACCACCTTGTTGCAGGAAAGAAATATGCTGCACCGCGTGTCCTGGCTGTCAATTTTAAGGAGCTGGTACAGGTTTAAAACAGTTTGGGTGGATATCAACTTATTGGACACTATTCATACTAGCACTAAGGTGAATTATGCAACCTGAGTCAAGTGAATAGGACCATGACGAAACATATTCAAGTGAAAAGTTTGTTTTTGTCCGGTTTAAGACTTAATGTTTATATAAACAGCCGGTCCCATGATTCAGCATGTAACAGGAATATTAGGAACTACATTCTTCGTTTATATCAAAGCATTTGTGCATCTATTGGGATTTTATTTAGTCATTTTAAGGATTTGTCCTACCAGTCTGATAAATATAGCTCCTAAGAATATAGCTCCTCTTTAGAACAATGAGGAGCTATAATTAATTATGTGTGTTTTATATGAATTTTATATTTCATTCCAGCAGCTCCTTTAAATATTGCATTTTTAATTTCTATTTAGAATTATTAAACAATAACCAACAAAAATTGTAGATGCTTCTTTTTTCTTTTAAGATTTTATGCATATACTTAATTTAACTTTCCTGAAATTTCTCTTGAATTTATTTATTAAGCTACAAATGATGAGCTGTGCTGTTTAATGACGTTACTGATAGATTCTATCCTTTCTTGAAAATTAATTTGTTACAATATATTAGATTTATTTCAATATAAATGTGTACACTTCTACGTCTGCCAACCTTTTATGACACAAATCCTTTTCGCAGATGTTTCAGCTGCAGTTTGCTGACTTCACACAACTAAACAACAACAACTTAAAAAACCAACACGATATCACTTCACAGTGTGTTTACACGGGGCCATCCTGAAGAAGTGTTTCCATACAGATTTGTGTACATTGCGTGAGGCGTTGGTGTAATGCGAAACGTCTCGGCGCGCTCTTCTGAAGCCATCTATCACTTTTTAGATGATTGGTATGTCTGTCTGTAGGCTGTGGAATGTGGAGAAGCTCCCAGCTTGACATACGCAGGAAGATGTCAGAGTGTTACTGAGCTTGCCTTGTTATGTTACTTGAGTCCATTGTAGGACTGAGTTTTATCAATAGGCACACAGTAAACTTGAAGTTTAAACCTCAAGTAAAGGCAACTTAAAGAGGTCAACTTTAAAAAAATTGTATATCTGACTTGATGGAGGCAGTTGAATGAACAACTGGGTCATAAAATGTGTTACACTAACACACAGCACAACGCAACAGTTGACACTGAGGATGTTGCTTTGTTTGATTAATACTTCTAATGGATCTAATGGAAATTAAGAGGATAATTCAATAAAAGACACTTGATATGTTAACATGTTAGTTTTAACAGGAACTGCACTCGTTTTGTCACTTGCATGTAAATCCCTGTGCTGCTTGTGCTAAATCCTGTGCGTCACTTCACGCAATGCAACTGCGGCGACCTCTGCTGTCTGTCGCTTTCCCCCACTCTCATGTGTGTCATGCTTGGATTATGGAAAAGGGACAATAACTACATTTTTGAATAGGTATGGTTGTGTTTGTTGACCAAAGAAAGTAAAAAAAAAAAAAAAAGTATTTATAAGTAAAATGACCAAAGATGCTATGACTCTATCAAATAGTGCATTCATTCTTTTACAGTGTGTTTCTCTGTCATTTGAGTAGAAACTTTGTTTTTTTGTGATTAAGTACATAATAATACAATACTATTACTGTCAGATGAAATTGGTGTGGTGAAGGGTTTTTGCAGGTTGAAACTTTAAAGACATTTGTATTACCACCTACAATGCAATTTAATACTTTTATTAGTCACATCAGTTAATGTATCAAATAAAAACCAAAATATCAAGTACAAACTATAAGACAGAGTTATTTAATACTGTAAGTTCATAAATTCCTGACATTTGTGTCATATATTTGTCAGTATTTAACAGCAGAATAAATGAATGGATAGAGCAATTACATTACAATTAAATAACAGATTAATTTAAGCTCCATCTACTGAGTGAATTACTGTTTGAATTTCAAAGTACTTTTATTTAGTCTCATTTATATTTATTTTTAAGAAAATTGAAATCAGTGCTTTTAAGCCTTTCCAAGACCTTCTGATACCCTGAAACAAAAATAAACTTTTTATAAAAGACATTTGGACATATAGCAGTAGGAAAGCACATGAGTAAAAGATAAAATCTGTGAAGACAGAATTGTTTAGATGTTTTCACACATTGTTGTCTTGGTTAACAAAACTTGACTATACTCACGATATTCATATAGTAAAGCTTGTTAGTAACATCCTGTGCTTTGTTTGTTAACTGGCCCTGTGGACACTATCAGGCAAATTAGAGCTGTGAAATAAATTTAAGAGAGAGGTGATCTAAGCAGCTCATATAAAATAGAGGGACTTTTTTAGCACATGTGCAGATGCTTGGGCGTTGGACTGTGTTATAAATACAGTATACCTGCAGGTTCAGTTCCTGTTTGACACACATGATTCACTCTATCTCAGTTCCTCTCTTTTCTGAACTGTCAGTGTTGATGTGGTTTTTTTCACCCCAGGTCGATGAGATCTTCATCACTGTGCTCCTCCTTTGCTTGTCGGCTCCTCAGCCACTCTTCTCTTGCTTTCTTTACTTCCTGGCCATAATAATCGTGAAGTTTGCTGAACTCCTCAAGTGGATCAAAACCCACCAAGGGCCACTCGCCGTACAAAGGGGCTGGTCCGTTGAGCGGTGTGACGTGAGCGTTTCTCCTGTGCCACAGTTTAGGGGACTTTTTAGCTGCCATTCTGGCGGGTATGGAGGGTGCTTGTAAGACAGTGCTGGCGCTGAAGCTTCTCCCCTCCCTGACCACTGCTGCTGGCTGCTGCACAGAGAGGAAGAGGCTGCTCACAGGTGGACTGAGGGCACTGACAGAGGAACTGTGATGGGAATCACCAGCGCCACGCTGCCGTTTGGCTTCTGCAAATGGGAAAGAGTACATTAACAAAAACCTATAACAACAAATAATACATATTTAGCTCCTCCTTTCTGGTAGAGAGCTAGATGAGAGGATTTGATCCTGCTCCCGACTGGAAATAGGGAAACAGCTGCTTAGTTAACTGTAGAAGGCAGATTCACCCACATTTGGTAAATGAACAATTACAATTAGTCTAAGAAGAATATAAATAGTAAGAAGACATAAGGTAGAAAAAGATGCAGTTCACTCCCCACAAACTTACTGATAGGCATCAGTAAACAACACACCTTCATACTGTCTCCCCAGGTCTCTCACCAGCAGGGACATATAACAGTGGCTGGCTGAGACCAAAGCTTTCACCCAGCTCTCTTGAGTCTGACGATCCACGGCTGCAAATCTGTAGGTTTTGAATCCAGGCCCTTCAAATGCCAGGGTGAATGCAAACTGTCCATCAGACTCGAAGCGTCTCACTGCACATCCTTCCAGCACAATGACGCCCAGCAGGTGTCGGTCACCTGGGCGCTCCTGGTAGAAAAGCAGGTTCGCTTTCAGGACAAACCACCGCCGCTGGTAGGTAGCATTCCGCTTTTTCTACACAGAAATATGTCAGAGTAAAGCAGTATTACTACATTTGCTATTGTATGGAAAGACTCAGGTATTTTATTTTGTGTGTGTTTTGTTTTTTCTCACACCCTTTTGAACAGGTATCCCTCTTTATCTACTGGAGAGGTGCATGACAGGTAATGAGACAAAATCTTCTCATGGAGCTTCATCTCAACACCTAAAGAAGAGAAAACGCTTTTACATCTGGAAGATTTTTTTTACTGCACAACATGTAGACTAGAACATGTACCCTAGCAAAAGACTAAACTTCTACTTCTTCTACTTCTTCAATACGGATATTCACTTTTTACTTTGCCCAATTCATTGGACATGTGTAATTACTAGTTATATTTTAAATCAGGAGTTAGATTTTTTTTATGATCACTATCTCCCAACTGTTGTACTAATCAAACAAAGTGGAAATCAAGTACTGTAGTTAAACTTGCTACTAAATGACTGATACATTAATATAATAATATATGATAATGTGTTGGTCACAGGGAGACTTTAATGTAGATACTTTAAATACAGTTAGTTGATACTTCAAATTGTGTATGTTTAGATTAATATATTAGTTGTATTTAAGTAAATGCTATGAATATGTCTTTACTGACAACAACATGAGATTTAGATTTAATATTTACACTAAATGTTTTCTTTTTATCAATAAAACACTGAAATAATCTGTAATAAACTGTTTTTAAATGTTAAAATTCTTTACATCTTGAATTTTATTATTAACATTGCCAGTATATTAGTTGGAAGATATTAACATACAAGTTATTATCATTTTCCTGCAGGGTTAAAAGCAACTATCAGTATATAGATATACAAAATACATTAAAAAACCATATGAAAATACACAAAACACAGAATCTCAGAATGAAAGAATCTGAAAACGAGGACAATGACTTACAAAGCTATTGACAATAACAATAAAGTCAGGTATACTTATAAAATTGTCTCAAAGTTAATTTGTATTGTGACTCATACGATACAGGCACAGTGACAGTAGAGAGAATAGTGACAGGACTTACCTCAATGCTGAATGCCTCACAGAGTGAACACTCACAGTCACACTGTACTCTTTCACCCAGTCATTACATTATTTAAATTTATAGGTAACTTCTTCCGCTCCTCGTTCCTAAACATAGAGTCAAATCTTCTTTGCTCACAGTTCGATACATTCAGAATCAGACAATGCTTGAATACATACGTAGTTTCAGGTTACCACCACTGGTTCTCTCTTGGGTCTGAGAGGACAAGTGTTGAAATATAAATAACTCGACCCACTTCCTGGTAACAAAATCCTGACACATTATATTCTCTCGTCCCTACGCTTGAGCCTACCTTGAGCTGATGGGTTGTGCTCTGCTAAACAAGCAGCTAAAACCAAGCTCCCTGGCAAGAAGTGCTACCTGGAAGTGAGATGCTAGACGTTGGAGTTTGAGGTCTGATGCATCTGCCTCAGTTTTCTCACTTCTGTATTTTGTGTTACTTTTTCTTGACATCAGATGAGTTTTATTTTAATCTCTGAGTGAGCATACTAGAAATATGCCTTGGTAGTTTATTCTACAGGTGTACAGAGCTTCTTTTGAATAATGTGAATATTTGGTTTTTTTTGTGATTTGTATCACTCAAAATGTTTTTAGAGCAATTTCATGCTCAAATGTTTCACTTCTGATGCTTTTAAACAAAAATAAAGTTTGCATCAATAGCCAGTATAGCACAGAGACAAAGGGCGTGTTATAAATGTGCTTCTACTTTTCTGAACTTGCTGTATCTTTTTATACGTATAAACTCATCAGCATGAATACTTACAGTACCCTACATACTGTGAGGTTCTTCCCACAGCACATCTCCACAGACTGAGTTAAGAACAAAAATCTAAGTTTAGCAGTGCTGGATGCCAAGAGATTTGCTTTTTTTATTCAACCAAATATTCCTTTATAGACCAGCAAACAGTTAAGTCAACACCTGAAATTCAAAATTAAACAACCTACACAATGCTGGATGTAATTTGCCTGGCAAGTGCAAAAGACAACGAGCTAAGTTATATATTTGTCATATATAAACTGTGCAAAGCCACAAAGAGCCACATGAATACATATATTGCAATATTATATCAATATTTAATATTCTAAACATTTGATATATTTTGATATATAATCTATAATAAATGCCAATAATATTAATATTTCATTATTAGTATAATTTTTATTATATAATTTCGAATTTATACTTAAAAGAAAGCTATTATGAATAATAGTTTTCATTATAATTAATAGTTTTCTGTGAAATACCTTATTGATTAATAAGTACTGTATGACTCAAGTACTGTATGTAGACTCCACTCCACACCTGGTGGTGGCGGTAATGCATCATGTCTTTGTTTACCATCCGCCAACTTCCGTTGATATTAAGGAAGAGAAGAAGAATAAAATCAACGAAGAAGAAACGAATCCGCAGAACCCCGCTTGAATTATTTTCACCAGGTTTTCACCATTTTACAGATAAATGTGAGTGTAATAACGGTTTGTATGTTTTTACACTCGGGGTGAGCACACGTTACATAAGTAATGGTATCTCACTTCTAGTCAGGTTTGGACTGTGGTAAATGCTTGACTTCTTCTGCATGTGTCGTGTGTTTGTTGATAGCTAACATTTTAGCAACGACGCTAACATGAGTTCTGCGTTTAACGTTACAATGCACGAATTTGTAATGTTAAAGTGTCACAAATAAAACTACTCACGAATATCAGCACTCACGTAAAGTTGGGGGTATAAAAGATCCACTTTGGCTTTGAATCCTGTAGCACCATGCCGAAAAGGAAAGTTACATTTGAGGACGGGATCGGGGAGTTTGACCTGGAAGACGACTTGCCAAATAAAAAGGTAACGCTATCTTACCTCACACAGAAACGTTGAGTGTTTCTTTTAAACATTTATCTTGGCTCAACCAATCAACATATAACGCTATGCCTTTGTAAAACGTAGAAAGTGCATTTCTTTGGCGATGCTATGAAACCGCAATGCAGGTTGATTAATCAGTGTAATTTGGACAGAATATTAATTGGCAGCTACTTTGATGATAGGTTGTTTTAATCGTTGTTAACTAAACATTTCAGAAGATTGCTGAATAAAGCTTTGTAAAGCTTAAGCTTTTTTGTCCTATTTGGTTGTAAAATTAATATTTTATTTTTTTTGTGCTCGTTTGAGCAATTTGAGGACTTTAGGCTGTTACAGTGTCTCCTAGCCAGTATGAGAGGTCAATGCAACAAAGTCACACCTATTTATCACCTTATCTAAATAAGATGGATTATTGTATGAAGCTACCAATCAAAATACTGTATGTGATAAAGAAGGATAAAACCTGTGATATAAGTGGTGATATAGCAAAAATCCCTCATTAGTTAATGCAATTTGTTCTGATTTCTATTGAGCATTAAATGTGAATATTCTGGGTTTGATTGTCCACATATTGCTCTTGTCTTAATAATCTTCAGTGTCCAACGCTTACAACTAGAATACTGACGCTTGACACTTTGCCCTGACTAAGTTCTTCTTTAGCCTTACAAACCAAAAGCATCTGACCTGTTACCCATCTGGCAGTCTACTTCAGTCAACAACTATAATAAATAAAGAATATTTAAGCATTCCTTCTTTTCTTGCCATTTGGGTTATATAGCTATACCCAAACATAGAAGTACAGAAGTAACCTTACATTATTATTACTGGTATTATAACATTTGTTATTTGTAACATTTTGTATTTTCTTTCTTTACCATTTTCAATTAGAGTTGTGACGTTGTCAGTGGACCAGGGTCCAGGTTCAAGGGTAAACATTCCCTTGATAGTGATGAAGAGGATGAAGGGGAGGACACAAACAGCAGCAAATATGATATTCTGGCCAGCGATGATGTGGAAGGTATATCCTGTTGATTATTTCAATTGTAACTATGAAGGGATTTGTGGCTATGAATTGGCAAAGTAGTTAAATTTTTGGAAAACTAAGGGGGCACATTCTTTGAAACTGGAACAACTTTTTTTCCCCAATTACTGCTTTGTATAAGTTCCAGCAAGTATAGTCGAGCAAGATTAAGCATTTTGCGTAAACATGAAGTATCGGTTATCATTTCACCTGAGACCCAAATTCAATATGTTTTCAGGCCAAGAAGGAGCAACAATCGACTATGATGAAGGTGTTTCTATAACACCTTTTAACCTAGAAGAGGAGATGCAGGAAGGACACTTTGATTCAGAGGGAAACTATTTCATCAAAAAGGAACAGCAGATTAGAGACAACTGGCTCGACAACATTGACTGGGTAATCACATTTTAGGTAAATTTTGCTTAATGTCTAAAAACTTCCCAAAAAATGTGAAATAATGTAAATTCCTTCTTCCAGGTGAGAATAAAAGAACAACCTTTCAAACAAAAGAAGAAAGGTCTTGGAGCTAAACGGACACGCAGAGCCGGTGATGAGGATGAGGCTGAGGAAGAAAAAAAGAGAGAAGAGCAGCAGGCAGAAAATGAAGAAGAAGAAGAGGAGGAGGAGACAAAGCCTGCTGAGGATCCCCTTGCATCCTTCACACAGCAGCAGCTCACTGAAGCTGTAGTCGAGCTGTTGCTGCCTGGGGAGACGGTTGCTGCAGCACTGCGTCGTTTAGGAGGCCTTGGAGGACGAAAGAAAGGGAAGCAGAGGGAAGAAAGTAAACCCACAGAGGAGACTAAAAGGGATGCAGAAAAGCTTGATAGACTCACAGCACTCGCTGACAGACTGGTTGGCTCTGGAATGTTTGAAATCTATCAACAAACCTATGAAAAACTGGCTTATATGATGAAGAGATCAGCTATGAGGCAGAAACCTACTGGTGGGGATGATGATAATGAAGAGGATGAACTTGACATGTTTGGGGATAAATTTGATGAGAGGCATGGTGGCAAATCAGAGGACAAAGAGGAGGAAACCAAAATAGGTTACTTAGTGTTTTTCTTTCTGTATGCTTCACATTTTCAATATCATAACCTTATTTTAATAATTAACACAATTTTGCCTTAACACAATTTTGCCTTTCTGCAGTGACTGATGAAGTGATGTGGGAGTACAAATGGGACACTGATGATAATTCAGAAATCTACGGCCCCTTCTCCAGTCAGCAGATGCAGGTATTCTGTCCTTGAGTTTGGTGATATGAAATGTTTAACCAACGAAACCAAAGGAACTCTTATTTGGTTAAATATTTTTGGGGTTCAATGACCAAGAAGTGAATTTTGTATAATATTGGCAGTTTTAAAACATTAATCAGTGAGCTACAACACTGAGTGATAAGTTACCTCGTGTTCTGGATTGACCTATGTGTTGATGTTAGGGAGCTGCAAAACATTGACAGTTCTGCAGGAAGCCTGACAGTTGTCTAAAACACACCTTGAGATGCTGAAAGGAGACTTGCAGGTTACACTTGATGTGCAGACGCAGAGGATTTTTCATGCTAGTCTTGCCATCAGATTTACATCCATTTTGGATCCATTTACGTCCTGGACATATTGACACACAAACCCGAGACCAAAGTAGAGTGAGCTGAATTTGAACCCAGCCTGACCTGACTTGGGACGCTAGTCGGGTCCTCAAAACCAAGTGGCTCATGAAGTGGTACTGTAATTAAAAAAAAAAAAAAAAAGATTCTGGTTAAGTTAATTTAGTGCACATAACCTTGAATGCAGTGTTTATACATGCACCAATTACAACAAAAATGTACTTGTGTTTCCATATCAAATCAGCAGCACACTTTTTGTTCATGTTCTTCAAGTGGGATTACACTGTGGAAAATAAATAATAAAAGGTTAAATTCCATATGTTTATGTTCATATCAGCCATGTATGTCTGTTTAACTAACTTAACTTAACTAACTTGTTTAACTACTACATACTGTTATTTTAAATAGCATTTACACAGATGTGTTTGTTCTTCACCTACAAAAGAATGTGCCTACAAATTTATAAGTAACTCCTATCTTGGTACTATCGGGTTGCACTGTGGTTTCATCTTTAAATTCAGTCTGGTGGAATGTGTTTAAATCATCTTCTTGTCTCTTTTCCAGGACTGGGTGGATGAAGGCTATTTCAGCAAAGGTGTTTATTGCAGGAGGGTGAACCAGGAAGGATCTCAGTTCTACAACTCCAAGAGACTAGACTTTGAGCTCTATACGTGATTTATGTTCAGCATCATATGAATCTCAACCGTCACAATCAATCTCAGAACATGTTTCGGCCTCAGTCATGCTTCAGTCTTGTCATTCGGGCCTTCAATGTCAAATTGTTTTAACAGAGGCTTTGTTTTCTGTACATTGTTTTAAATAAATAACTTGTCTTTTATTTCTATCAACCATTTTTTTTTTGGTCCCCCAAGTTCCAAATCACATTTCGGGTTAAATTTATTGATAATTGAAGGCTGATTAAATGCTGAACATTTAGTGAGTCTTATATGGTCATTCGGCTTAACGTTGGTATACACAGTGACATTTGGTAGAATTATCTGGGGACTTAACATTACATTTGCATTATACAAGGAAAAGTTACTTCTGTACTAGCTTATCAGTTCAGGTTAAACTCCTTTGCAGATCTTAAAATGCCATTGCCAGTGAAGTGGACTAGAATGTGGGAGGTAGTATAACATGGGCATGTTTTTTGATGGTAAAATGGTCAGTGACACAACTACATGTGGCAACTGGGCAGTAAAAATCCATTGCTGCAGCATAGAAAATGAATCTAAAGAAAGTTAACATATATATATCAGTCATCCGAGCCACATTTTAAAAAGCCAGATTTTCAAAATATTCATTTTCTCAATTTTGAATCTTGGTGTTGGGGGTGGGGGTGTGACTATAACAATTGGTGACATCACTTTGCGCTATAGGATAAGTTTGAGGTTGAGATTTTATGATAAAATCACTCATCAAGAAAATCATCAGCAGAAATATTGATAATGGAAATAAATGCTAATGGAAATCCTGGTACAATATGCTCAGTGCAGGGGCATTGATTTGTATCTAAGTAGACTTACATGATCAAAATTGTTGTATCTCATGTTCTGTTTATATCAGGAGTTCCAATAAAACTGGTTTAAAAATATACCTGTAAATATTCATCTATTATATGTGATATATTTTTTAAACTGGGTGATTTCATGTGTGCAGGGTGATTGAGTATAACAAGACAAAAGCGTGGAGGAAGCTCTGGATGTAAGAGTGAGAAAAACAAAACTAAAAAAAAAAACATTGGCACACCTAATCATGCTATTACATGCTCTCTGTCACAGAATACAGGCCTTTATAGCTTCTCTAGTTATGTTACGTTCATATAAAAAGGTAAATACACTTATATCTGTAAACATTCATATATATACCTAATACACAGCAAACAAACTTGACTATTGTTAATATCATTGACACACAATGAAATGTTTTGGTCTTAGGAGTTGTCATCATTTTCTTTGACTTATCCAGCAGATGTCATCAGCGAAGAAGCTTCAGATGTTTCAAAACAGTGGATCATGTGTTGTTCAAAGCTTCAAAAAGCGTCTTCTCTGCCCCCATCAGTCCCGCAGCTCGCAGGTCAGCCGAGGACGTCGCAACACCAGCATTTTCCGAGCCATTTCTCTCCGCCCTCCCTATTGGCTGTCCTCCAGCTACGACGCCGCGAACTCTATTCTGATTGGTCCGATAACGCCAGACGGAACGCGAAGCCGTCCTACGATTGGACGATCCGTCTGTCCGTTTGCTGGATTTGTAAATCGGAAACATCTGCGTGTAGGGCGCCGTCCGGCATGTCTTGTTTACGGTGAGATCAGAAAATCACTCTGCCGTCCAGCTAAACGACTGAGGTGAGTTTGCTTTATGTGGGTTAGCTAAAATAACTGCATGCAACTAAATTACGAGCTGGAGATATGCCTAGTTACCCCAGGGCAAGCGCATGAACGCTAGGAGATATGACAGCTCCCGGCTACGGCTACTCCCTGGTATAGAAACTGTAACGTTTTACGTACTATATGATATCGGCTTCAGCCAAACAATGCTGTTCTGTCAGAGTTACATTAAGATGTAGCTAGAAAAAAACACGAGTCACGCAATTTTTATTCTACCCATTGCCCGACCCACATTAAGCATGCAAAAGTGTAAACATGCAATTGCTTATTTATAAAATGTGTCAGTATACGAGTGTCCATTCCAGCAAGTAGACCCCGTCAGTTTTAGTCAAACCGCCGCTTTAGTTTGACTGAAAACACTCAGCAGTCCGTCGTATTGAGATAATTAACATTAGTTAGTACCTTTAAAAGTTGGTTTATTTCCAACTCGTACTTTTTATATACACTTCTCGGCTCTTTTAGCGTGGAGTATTAGACGTGGCTAACTTTTGAAACATTTGTCCAAGTGAATTACTGCTGATGTATGAACCACAATCACTAGCTAGGACTGAGAGCTCAGATTCAAAACGTGTTTTATTATTTTACCTCCAACTTTATTTTTTGCTGTAATATTAGGAATATTTAATTTTACGTCACAGTTTCAACCTGAAAAGCATTTGCACTATCATCGCACTTTAATTTATGTTTCGTACCAGTACATAAAATCTCATACAGGTTGAGAAACAGGAGCAAAACCTCTTCACATGACATGGCAAGATTTTATTAACTGTATTAATTCCTCTTAACATCATTTCTACCTTTTCCTATCTGTATTTATGTGTGAATTTATAACAAATTGGTTGATGAACAGAAAGTCACTGTTTTGATTTTGATTTTGATATTTGAATAATAATCTTTTTTTAATTTAAGGCTCTTATTCATGTGATTTGTTGTTTTTCATAGTTTTAGTTGTACTAAATCTAATATGTTTGCATATGAGATTGGTAGTGTGACAAAACAAGACATTTGAGGCCATCACCTTGTTAACTGATGTCTGTTTCAGTTATTTTCTGATCTTTGTAAATCAAGCAATTTAATTGAGAAAATTATTAGGATTTTAAACAACAATGTAAATACTCTTTACTCCAGTTGTACATGTGAATGTTCAGTCTGTAAAACAAATTGTAAAAACAATCCTGTTACTATTTCTGATTGCAGTATAAACTCCCTCAAAGATCAGAGAAGTGAATGGAAACTCATAGGTTTCCTTCATACTAATATGAAAGCCTTTTTTTCCTCCATTGTTGTTATTTACAGAGAAGGCAAGACAAGGAGAAAGAGAGAGATCAATGGGATGTTGACTTATCCTTGTGACTCAGTCCCTCAGATAGTTTGTCCAATGGCCGAAGATGCTATTCCCCCAAACCCTTTCTGTAGTGCACCTCCCCACAGTGAACCTCCACCACCTCTCCTTCCCCTTTCCTCCATCACTCCCAGGTATAGTTGTCCCTGCACCTTTTACTTTATTTTGCTGATGAATTTATTTTTCCTCCCTGCTTTTTGGCACAATTTATGGCGTAATTATCAGTTGTCAGTTGCATAGTATATTTGTACTTTCGGGCAGATGGTATTATCAAAATTATGATATTTATTCCCATTGCATCAGTATGTCAGGCATTACTGAGACTTTAAGCAATGCTCCATATTGGCTGAATTAACTGATTTTATTTAATCATCCACAGCTTGGCAAATTATGGAATACCTACACAGCGAAGAAGTGGTCGCATTCAAGGGGTCAGATCACAAACTCCCAAAAAACAGAGCAACACAGACAGTGGAGCAGCTCAGAATCCATCCCCCACCAAGCGACAAAGGGAGGGTGGAAGCATGGTAGGAGTTTAACATCAGTTAGAAGAAGTTTCTATTGAGATTTTTTTGACTAATGAAATGAATCACTGCTCATTCAACATCAGTGCATCTCTCTGATTTGTAGGTGCAAGTGTTGCAGTCCAAGCAGCCAACAGTTGAAAGCACAATTGTACATGCGAAACAAAATGAGGTCAGTTTGAACTCTCCTTGGTCTAAATGTTCTCTCTTTCTCTCAACTATGTTTTTTAATTCTCTGTCACCTTCTCACACCCTCCATGTCCATGATAATAATAATTTTATGTAATAAATTTGTCGCAGCCTAATCTGCATACATCAGTTGTACAGTAAGTCTGTGTGTGTCAACATTGGCGACGTTTACAGTGAACATTCTGCGATGGCCAATTGAGTGAATTAAACCTCCTTCACGGTCCGCTGCATGTGACACAGTCAAACAATCGAGCGTCTTAATGTGACCCACTAATGTACAAACAGCAGAATGCAGTACATATTTATTGCCTACTATGTTCTTGTCAAGCTAAACTGTAGAGGGGATGAGCACTATTGTTGCAGAACCAAGCAACAAATCACTGAATATTTAGTCAAGTAAACTGGCTGTTTCAAGTACCAGCGGATGCACTCATCAAATTTCAGGAAATCTGTATTTCGTTTAACCTTAAATTAGTGCAATACAATTCCTTTTTTTGCAAGGCTGCAATGACGTTCAAAGGAGTGGGTGTTATGTTCACTATGTTAATCCTGAATGCGTACACATTTTCGTTTCACTCTTTTCTTCTGTTGTGGGAAAGTTAGCCAATGTATTGTTTTTTTTCTACAAGTATTGGCAGCAGTCAGCAGCACAGTTTGGTATGCATGCTCAACTAAACACTGTTTAATTTTCCTCAAACAACTGTATAAAATGTGTATGTTTTATTGTGTTTTACAGGATTTTAATGATATGACAGAGTGCCAAAATAAGTAAGTGTGACATCTACTCTTTCACATCTTATCATATGATTGCATGGTCATCATTTTCAATTTAACTTTATGTGTAAAGCACCAGTCTCAAGACACTTTACAGTGTAAGGTTTAAAAAAGTATAATTGCATAAATAATTATATGTAAACATTCATAGATTGATACACTGCAAATGTTTTTTTTGTTGTTGTTTGTTTTAAGAAAATTGTATAGAGGTGAATTTTGAGTGTTGCTTTGTCATTTGTGTTTGAAAATCTGATTCTCTTTTGTTTTCACTATAGGAAAAATGTTCAGAAAAACCCACACCAAACAAATGTCCCTGCTGCAGAAAATGTAGATGAGCAGTTTGCTGACAATACCACACACAGTCACACAGATACAGCAAAATCTGATATGGATACAGGCATAGAATTGGACACACTAGTAGAAAATGCATCTGTACCGAAAGGATGGGTGATTGGCCCATTGTTTCAGTCGTTCAAGTCAAAGATGGCCAGTTTCACAGAGATAGTCATGAGTCCCGTTAAACTCTTCAGAGCTAATAGTCCTCCACCGTCCATGGACCATCCAGAAAAGGTCAGTCAGCAATCAGCTGATGGACTATGTGATTTTGGATACTCAGAGCCAAGCAGTATGTTACATCCAGATGGACAAACTGAGACCAGTTGTTCGGAGACTGAAGCTAATCAGCAGAGGCCCAGTAATGTTGAAAATACACAAGACACAAAAACTGTTGCCATTAAATATTGCAAAAAATTGGTTTTTGATAAGGAGTTGTTGACACGCAGCACTGAAAAGGCTAATGAATGTGCAATTACTCAGAAAGAAACAAACGGTCATGATTCTGTGCCTTTGCAACACAGTTCCTTACCCTGCTTTGTTTTTGAGAATGTTTCAGAATCTGTTGAGTCTGCTGTTGGCCCCTCTATACTGTTACAGTCCTCTGTCAATGAATCTAAGTTGGAGTTATCCAGTGCCATTGAAGAACAGAAAGGGGTTGCCCTGCTCAAACCACTGCCTAGAAAGTGCACAGGAAATAGATCAGAATTAAAAAAGTTTATCTCTAAAAGTCTTATATCTGACTGCAAAAAGCAAGAGTCTGACATTGAGGCCAGTGGTTCAACTGATATTAACAAAACTGTGCCATTATCGTTGTCAGGCTGTTACACTCAGCCTGACACAGACTGTCTTCAGATGGATGATGAAAACAATGGATCAAAAATAGAAAACTGCCGCATGATTCGACAGAGCCTCCGTAATAATTTAAACAGTGCTAATGGAAGGACTCTGAAGCCTAGTACAGATGTTCAGCAGCTGGGGGATTCAACTGCAGGTGTTAGCAGGGCAAAGAGGGGGCAGAAACAGCAGGGCCATTCACAAGTCTTGATGAAGAGGAAAAAACGGACAGGGGAGATATGTACAGATGATACAAGAAAACAAGAGTTACTAAACGTGCCTTCGGATAGTGGCATTTGGAGGGAGCCACCAAGAAGAGAAGCTGTGTTGACAAGTACTATTGTAGACACAAAGGAAACACTGAAGCCTGCTAGAAAACGAAAGGATGTTTCAACAAGAACTAATAAGAAAGGAAAAGGTGGACAAGAAATGCTTCCTACAGTAAATGAAGCATTGTTAAAAACAAAGACTGAAAGTTCTCCTGAGGCCATGGTAGTTTGCTCACTGGATAAAAGCACTGATTTGTCAATAACCAACCAAAATGTCTGTAGCAGCAGCAAGATGAAGCCCAGACTGAAGACAAAAGTAGGACTTGTTAAACCCAATGTGAGCATTGATGACAGTATGGACCTGGAAACCACTGTGGCAATCAGTTCTACAAAACAAGTGGAGGAGGAGCTGTTATCAGACGTTTTAGTGTGTCCTGGCATAAAGCAGCTCCAGACCAAGAGAAGGAATACAAACAAAAAAACGCTAAAAAGGAAATCGCCAGTCCAGGCAAGTTCAGTGACAGAATCAAACAGTACATTGGTTTCTACCTCATCAGTACCAACAATGGAGCCATCAGAACTAATGGCCACAGATTTTAATATCTCTCTGTCTGATCAGAAAGAGGAGAAAATGAAAACAGGGCTGAACCAGCCATCAAAGAGACCCAAAAAGGGCCTTGAAGGTGCTTTCAAATCTGAATCAGGTGGGGCTCAAAAGGCAAAGCAATGCATGAATAATATCAATTTGATATCCAAAGAAAGTCAGTCTCAAGAGGGTAAAAGCAAAACCTCAAATGACCCTGTATATTTTGAAATGACACCTTCTGAAAGTAATCACCAACCTGGTCCCTCATCCTCTCAAACTCACCCCAGCTGTTCTGTACTGTTAAATAATGAAGTTAAGCATGTTGTAAATGAAAAAGAGAAGAGTCCTGATTCTGTGTTAGATGAGGTATTTTCCACTGACTTAAATGTTTCTAGGTTAAGGTCTAGTGCAAGAAGGGTTAATATTAAGCCAAGGAGAGCAGATAACCAAAGGAGAAAGTGCAGAGTTTTGCATAGTAGGACATGTAATGATAAAGAGGTGACAAACTCGGTCACTATGGAGGATACAGATCTAGCTACAACACCGAAACACCCATCAGAAAAAGGCTTTTCAAGGTGCCTGTTGCGCAGCCACTCTTGCCCAGAGATCCCCTCCTTCCGTTCTCATGAAACACCCTGGACCCCTTCACTGCATTCACCACATCACAGCAGGACTTCCACATCGCACCAGCACCAGCCTTCCCACACTCCGCATGTCCCTCATGCCCACAAATCTGCACTGCGGGCTCGGCGGCACACTGTCTGCAGTGTTGAGGTGGAGAGAGAGATTGCCCCGTTGTGTCTTCGTAAGGAGGTGTACCCATCCAGAAGATCTGCTCCATATGACGGTGTCGCACAGTATCTGTCTCCCACTCTTGCACTTTCTCCAAGCACTACCCTTTCAGCCCTTGCTTCATGTTTTCTTTCAAGCCCCCTGGCTTTTCTTTCCAAGAAAACTGACCGCAGAAGCTCTGCCTCAAGTCCCAGTAAATCCAGTCATGTCTCCTCTCCCACCTCCTCTTCTTCAACATCCCCATTGACTCCCTCCACATGGCACTTTCCAGGATTTCTCCAAAGTGGTGGAACCCCTCATGCTACCTTGGACTCTAGTAACAGGTAACATGTTTTTTAAAGATACTAAAGATATTTAATGATAGCGTGATAATGTTTGAAAATGTGAAATCTTGGCTTCTTGTCAGTAGGAATCCCTTGGTGTGCGAGTCTGAGAGAAGACAACAGTGTGAGGAGGAGGAATTTGGTGAAGACACAGGTTCTTCCAGTCAGGAGTATGAAGATGTTGGGTTAAGAGAGGAAAAGGCTCTGTCCGATTCTGAAATCAAGGTATAAGTTACACATAAGTGTAACATGTCAAGTTACTGGTGTGCCGAAATGATGGTGTTGTCAATCGTTGTATGCTGAATCCCTGTTGATTTCTGAACTGGACTGACGGTATATTCTACAGACACACTTGCACAATTTTATTGAAAAATGTGCAAGTGTCAAGCTTCTTCCAGTGTCAAGCATGAAAACTCTAAACCAGACATACATTGTAACTATGTCTTGTTATCATTACTGTAGCAGCATGAAGTTGCTATGAAGAACGACTAGGCCTATATTACAGAAACCAAGCTGAATTAAGCCGAACTCTGCTACGTCATTTTCACTTTCTCGTAGAGGCTTGGGGGCATCTCATTTGCATACTAAGCGACATACCTTGTAAAGATGGCCTGAAACGGTTGCTTTCAGACAGGCAGCCGAGACGATTTTCACAGTTTTACTGCAATAAATTTAACAGACACATTCTTAAGACATCCCTGACAAGCATAATGGGAGACCTTCAAATTCTATAGATGTATAACTTATTCTACTGCTGTGCTGTCAGCTCTGATATTTTGTTTTATTTCATTTGTTAATGCATTCGGAATAGTTCTGGCCATAAATGTCCTTCTTCATCATCACAGGTGGTGCAAAAGCATGAGGAACGAGGGAAGGTGTCTTCTATCAGAATTCGGAAAACTTTACCTAAACCTCAGAACAACCTTACACCCATGGGCCTGCCTAAACCCATCAGGTATGTACTTTAGATGTATACAGTAAGCATTTTTATGCCTCCATGCCAGCAACAGTTGTGGTTAAAAGATCAAAAGATGAATTTGAGACAAAAGTTCAGAATTTGAGATTTTGTTTTATGTGCACAAGTTGACTGAAGGATGATCTGATTAGTTTGTGGTTATCATTGTGTCTGTCTTTGACACATTAGTTCAATATAATATCAGGATAAGCTTAATGCTTTACCTAAATTTCCTCTGTTACAGCCAAGTAGGCTGTAAGCAAATACTTGTCATCCAGCAGTATACTTGATACAGGTTGTACTGCAAAGAACCTAATTCAGGCAAATTCTCAGTTAAGCAAGATGAACTATCATAATTACTTTGATGGTATTATATGTCAAAATGTTGACTTAATTTATGTATTAAAACATGTTTGAGTTTCACCGTCTTGTCGAGAAGCTGAACACTGAACACAATGTAAAGTGTGCAGAGGTCAATAACCCTAAAACAATTTCAACCTCATTTTACATTAGCATATGAAAGTAGGACAAATTCAGCTGGATGACGCTGTGGCCTAACGCTGAAAGTGAATTTATTGTCCATGTCAATAAATATACGTACATTTAAATTAGATTCATTATACTACTCTCATCAAGATTCAGATTCATTGCTACATTGTCCTTTTTCATTTGTGGTACACTACAGGCTGAAAAAGAAAGAATTCAGTCTGGAAGAAATTTACACAAATAAGAATTTCAGCAAACCACCTGAAAGGTAAGATCATTATTATAATATTGACTGTAGTTGAATATTGCATATGCAGTTAAGGCATTTTATAAAGGTTGACAGTCAGTTATGAATCCTTGACAGATACAGTGACGAGAAAAAGTATGTGAACCTTGCATAAAGTAATAGTACAACAAACACTCATTAATGGGGAAAAGATACAACCCAGAGTGACAGCCAAAGATTTGAATTGAAATTGGCTAACATCTGTGTTCATGAGTCTACAGAACATAAATAAACAAGCAGGGTGTTTGGCAGGACACCATGAAGGAGGCTTCCGCTTACTAAAACAAAACACTGCTGAACATCTGCAGTTTGCCAAAGAGCACATTGACCAGTAGTTAATTCCAAGGGTTCACATACGTTTTCTTGCCACTGTATGTATGCAGTCAGACAACATAAATTCCAGTTTCACCACCTTCTTCCTGTGTCTCTGTGCAGCATTTCTGAACATTCGGCGTCTGTAAACAATGTTTGCACAGACTGACATACTTTAATATTAATGAGCTATACATAATAATGATTTTATTATAATCATTTAAAGATTAATAACAAATTAAATACTGAATGGGTGAAAAAAAATGTCACATGACATGTCCCAATTCCATGTTACATATTGATCCAGTACAGTATATAGCATATACTGATCTTTCATAGCCTGGTCTTTTTACAGTTTATATGCAAGAAAACAATATGCATAATCCTCTTGGTGCTATCAGGAAATGATGACTTCAAGTTCTCACTTGAGAACCTGCAACTGCTGAAGTTAATGCAAAATGTTTTCTTTCAACAAGTCATTGTTTTCCCAAGCAACTGAAGCTGTTTTTCCACTGTCCACATTAGGAAAAATGTTTGACCAGAGCATAGCACCAGAGAAAAGATAGATTGTTACCTAAATCAGCTCCATCAGCTGATGTGCAGGGCTCTTCACTGGAAATGTAAAATGGCATTTGATCATAATTTATAGTATATATAGGAACTGATAGGGATATGTAACACATCTTTCAGCCGGCTGGAGACCATATTTGAGGTGCCGCTCAATCGCCGGAATGGTTCAGAGTCCTGGTTTGGCCAACGACGTGTCAAGCGATTTCTGGAGTTCCTGGAGGTTGGTGAGGCCAGAAAACCAAAGAGGCCACTTGTTGGCATTGGAAAGACGGGGGTTTTGTCTTCCAGAACAAGACGAGGGGGCTTCACTAAAGATGAACCTTCCCTCCCCACTGTTCAGGATGTGGACTCGATGCTTTGTGCCAAACTCGATGAGCTGAATTTATGGTTGATACATGATCAGAACAGTTGACAGATACGTCTTAAGTGAGGATATTTTATCAGCCATTAAAACGCTGCAAGAGATAATGCGGTTTATATGGCTGTTTCTAGTGTTTTTTTTCAACGTGAAGATTAATATTCAACTCTTTTTTTGTCAGCACTATCTTTGTATAAATGCTGTGACAAGTATTACTGAACAATTAGCTTTTCATTCTGTAGAATTTATAGCCTGGAACTTGAAGAACAATATAATCATAGCACCATAACTTTTTTCATCCCAGACGTTGGCTATAAACACAGTGGTTAAATGCATTAAACAGTAAATTGGTTTCTTAGCATTATAACATTGAAAGCTCTACCGTCCATTTTTCCCTCTTGCTTACTTTCCTGAAACAAGTTGTCCTTGATTTAAGCAATTTTACAGTATCGCAGCATTTTATATGTCAGACTTCTCTTCAGTGTTACAGATCTGCACAGCCTTCCTGTAAGGATGAGCGATGTTGCCGTTTTTGTACATTTAATGTTAAAACTGATAATGCAGATGACTTCTCATTTATGTTGTTCTGATTTGACATAAAGATGTGTATCATGTACGAAGTTGTGACCTTGCAGCATCAGGTTATTATGAAGGCAGCTATATTTTATTAAAAGCTGATTATAACTTTAGATGATGCCAGCAAAAGACTTTTTCTTCTGCAACAACCAAGTATCTGTCCATGAACGTCCAGTGTGTCTCCAGATAGCATTGAAGGTATAAATCATTTTACTCTGCTCAGGGCAGACCCTGGTTAATTATTCAGTAATTTGTATTTTTGTTTGTATGTTTTTGTTTGATGTATAGAATGTAACTGTGTGGAGAGCATTTTTACTGAAAGTAGAAGTGTCCAGATTCCACTACTGGCTAAAATGTGTGTACCTCTGGTTCTCTATGGACTGTTTTGTGTTGTCTATATTTGTATTGCAAATGTAACGTCTTTATAAAATACCTGTATATGTGTTTGTTTGTTTTTTTTATGCCAAATTGTAATGAGGTTGCCTTAACTGTAAGATTTCCTGTTTAAATAGATTATTTGTAGGTGTTTTGTAATTGCTGTTTTTATGAGGGCATGCCAAGATGCTTCAAGCAACTCAGAGCACAAATGTCTTGTCATTTTTATTATAAAATTGTTTATACATTTGTATAAAAGTACAACATATTGATAAATTTAACATGAGTAAACCTAATATGGTAACAATGCAATAATGCTTACATACTGTTGGCATATGAGCAGGTTCCTCGTTACTGTTCTAATGAAGCACTGCCACAATCTCCATAATGCCATTTTATTTCCTGTACAGACCCAGTCTTTGATGAACTGTGTTCCTTTCTTTGTAACATTTGCGAGTATATACCATATCTAAATATATGTTTCTTTAATTATATTAGCATTTAGGATGCAGTAATATATTAGGATTGGGTCATTACTGGGGAACTTACAGTTTTAGTTCTAAATATACATAATGTATTTGTGTCACCTAAGTAATGCTGGATTTTCTATGTTATTTAGATTTTGAATTGTTCATATATTGTTAAATAAATTGTATAAAAAAACGTAAAAGTTGTAAGAGTTAATACCATTTTGTGCAGTGGTTGTTCATTGGAAGGTAAGGTAACACTATCGATCCCCGAGTTGAAAATTCAGGTAGAGTACATTTTTATAATAAATGTAAATATTAAGAGTAAAAGTTTGAAAATGTATTCTGAGACAGCAGCTCAAGTAAAATGAAAGCAGTGTTTGTTTTGTTTCATGTAACTACCAGTTTCTTCATATGGTCACAGTCTTTAGTTGCAGTAAAGAAGCAGCTTTGTTAGTCCCCATAAACATCCAAGAATCCGAGAGGCCACTGCAGTGGTTTTCTGCTGTTGATCAGTCTATCAGAGTGAAAAGATACGAGACCAGTGCCATCAGGATGGGGATTGAGACCAGAATCGCAACCCCCGTGACGATGGAGATGATGCCGTATTTTTTTGCCTTTTGTGAAAATGTTGCCGCCGCCAGTGGCTCTGTCGTGTGCTCAGCCTATTGGAGTAAAGACAAGACAATGTAGTGAATTCAGTCAGAGGAAGGGACACAGCAATACACGGTCAAACTTAAAGAGCGACTTCCCTGATTGTCAACTTGTTGCCCTTGTTCTGGTTTGAGGAGTTTGGATGTTACTGCTAGGAGTTATTCACCTTAGCTTATGTTATCCGGAGATCTGGAGGCGAGTAAGACTACAGCCTCTGTACTATGAGGACTCTAGATGACTTCATCCATTGGAAGCAAGTTGAATATTGGTGTAGTCACCCTTTACCATCAATAATACAGTTTTACCATTTATAAGTAACAGGTTATAAGATCTTTTCAGTTTTAGTTTCATCGTTACTCCAAAGAATGTTTTTTCTTGCTTTTTTCTTTCTATCACCTTAAGAGTGTTAAGAGACACAGACTAGAAAACACTCATATTGACAAGTGACAAGCTGATACGATCAAATGATTTATTTAGGCTACTTTGAGTTTGCTAATCCATCCATGAAGTTACCACATTGTGCGAATAATGCTTTGATTTATTTGTAATAATTAGCTGTTAAAACTATGTCAGGAACATCGAGTATCATCCATCTACTTTATACCAGTCAGAAGGGTACGGCACACTTTCTCTTTCTGTTTGCTGTCAGACTGAAACTGACTAAATTAATTGGCATTAAATTAAACTTGAATTTCAGTTGACTGTTGATGTGATCTGCGTGTAAAAATACATAAACAGTTCACATCTTTCAACAGGTAGTTTTTTACACTGTTAAAACAAAAAGATTGAATATGTACCAGAATATGAAAGTCTCATTCTGCGTAGCTTCAGCAGCTTATTTTACCCTGAACTGTGAAGAGTTTCCCCATCACATACACTGAAATCACCTCAGAAATGTGCCTCTTTATTAAAAACAGGAGGAATGATCACAGCAGCTTCTTACCTTTCCAGTGTGACTACAGACGTGTGTGTGTGTGTTTTTTTAGGACATGATAGAGGAGGCTATTGTTTGCGATTGAGCATCATGTCCCAGCAGAGTTAATCAGGACGCTACGTGCAGCTCACTCATAAACCTTCAAACTGTCAATTTCAATAGACCTGAAATTGCAAATACTCGAAAATACCTTGACTGAATTTATCAAAGACTTGATTCCAATGCAGGAGATCCCACAGATGATGCTGAAGATGGCCAGTCTCCTGTAGTGCTTGTCACGGCTGGAGATCACAGGGTCCTTTCCAGAGCAAGTGCCGTTATTTTGCACCCCACCAGATACTAATACACTTTTCAGTGGGAGCTCTTCATCCATATTTACATGTGTGTGAGATGAGTTAGACATATCTGCAAAAAATAACAGTAGTTTTATGACAGAAAACGTAACTCCAGCACTGCTTAAAACTACCGTACTTCTTCTTTAAATAAAATAAATTTAGTGTTGCAGCTACTTTCTTTTCTACTTTATGGATTGAGTTTGGCCTGGTCTGTTTTTTGTTGTGTCATTGTGAACTACCTGAATACTGGCTCATTATTAAACCTTTTCTGCTGAAAAACTTAAACTTTGGCCTGTGTTTGGTATACAGGAGGAGTGTTACCTTCGGCACTGTGCAAGACAACCCCACTGGTAAAGAATTTTAAATACATGCAGCCTGCAAGTCTAAACATGTCTTTCAAAAGAGTGTATCTTTTATTATTGGGGTATTTCCAGCATTAATCAGAGAGGATCATGTGATGGACAAGTGTTTCCTGTGAACGACACACAGAAAACCATCTTGAAAAACTTGAAGGATTACTGTGCACAAATGACAAACCTCTCACTTGATCGCAAAGTTGTGCTGGAAAAGTCACAACATAAAATGTCACTTATCTAATCTCTGACGCGATCAGAGTGGCACCCAGCATACCAGCACAGTCTGTGTATCATGTATCAGCTGAGATTCGGACTGAGTTAATAATGTTGCAAAAGCCTCTGAGTCATTAGTAGTGTAGTAAAACCAGAAGGTGCTGGTTCTCACATGTACAAATGTAGGTTATGAAGTTATAAACATAAATAAACACAAAATCCAGTAAACACAATTCAACTCATTCATCTTCTTCATTAACTTCATTAAATCTTCACTTTTAAAGTACAAACCTGATCAAATTTCAGAGGCACTGTTTTGAATCCGCTCCTCAGCCTGACAACAATCCTTCAGTGACACAAGTGACTCCTTACTTTGTGTTATTAAAGAGCTGGAGAGTCTGTAGGCAGGTGTTTTCTCTTCTCGTCTCCTGAACAGGATTCCAGTTTGAATTGAAGCCAAGTCACCTTTTTTTTTTTCTCCCCTTTTAAATATTAAAGTTCCAATTTCCACACATAGTTATCTGAACACTAGTCCTGTTGTTGTAGTAGAAGTCCAAAATGCCACTACACTGAAGCCTGTGTTGAATCCCAGTGCCATGTAAGATATTGAACGGCAGCAAGGAGAGCGAAACTGTCTGTGAAACTTCCACGCCCACTGACTGTGCAGTCTTCTCGTCTGTCTTTCCTCCCACACGAACGCTTGTCAAACCTTTCGTTCACCCTGTTACATTAGTTCTCATATTCTGTCTTCATGTGTTTGTTGGTTTAACTTCCTCTCTCTCTCTCTCTCTCATTAGTCTCAGTGTCGCAAACTCCTGTGGGGTATTGCGACCTTTCCCTTGCGTCATTCCCATTTTACATTCCAGAGGACTTGGTAAAGGTGTGTCAGTGCTTGTCTTGCCTTGGGGCGGAACAGCCGCAGATTTCAGTTATTGTTTTCTGCAATCACCTGGGAGCAAGCAGACCTCATGTGTTTGTCTGCCATTCAGTCCTTCATTAATTGTTGTATAACAACTGAAACACATCCTGCAGCTTAAATCCCTTTGAAACACAATCCTCTCTTAGTCGGTGAAGGTTCCCACTGATCCAGGTGCATTAGTCTGGAAGCTCACATGAAATCTCCTGTCTTAGATATAGACATGGTTTAAATGCTCATACAGCTCTTATATAGCATAATTCTCCATGATCCAGAGATAAAAAAAAATATTTTGCTCCAGCTTGGCTGGAAGAGCACAGGAGGAATCTGCTGCAGCTAAACAGCCCGCGTTGTGCTGTTCCTTGCTCTGGTTATGATCCCTTTTATCTCTAAATATACAGTAGCAACAGCAACCCTTGCATCACTAAAATGCTGGCGTTGTTTCAAATCAATAAAAATGTCTAATCACCGTGAATGAATCCGTGAATGCAGGGACAAAAGTGAGGTCCCCACCCCACCACTGTGTTTCTTTTGGAACAAATACGCAAAAGTCCTTACTGTAACCAAGCCAAAGCATACAAGTGAATCAATTAATTTCTGGCCTCTGACATGATGTTTTGATACATAACACTGAGTGACAGTGAGCACTTTATTCAGCCTGTGCATTTTAGTACAATCTACTACAAAGACAAGTGCAACATAATGTGC
Organism: Anabas testudineus; assembly: GCF_900324465.2. Taxonomy (NCBI): domain Eukaryota; kingdom Metazoa; phylum Chordata; class Actinopteri; order Anabantiformes; family Anabantidae; genus Anabas; species Anabas testudineus. The sequence continues at coordinate 7,373,250 of NC_046617.1, read as the reverse complement.
AACATAATATAGGTGCAATATAAAAACAGATAAGATTCAGTGAGTTTATAATAAGCAGTACAGAAACTATTGTTGCACAATTACTGTGATTGACAGTAGTGTAATGTAATAGGTCTGGAGGTGAAATCTGTCAGAGTTTGTGAATTTGCAAAGTACATTTGCAAACACCCATTTACACACGCGTACATATCTGTGTATCTTTTAACATTGCACTATGTGTCTTTTACCGTATATCTTATACCAGTGGCTTTTAATGTTCATGCAAAGCCTAGTTGTTGAGAGATACTTGTTTTGCCTTTCAGATTTTGATGGTCTCCAGAGGTTGAATCCTTCCAACGTTGGTGATCCTCTGACTTTTCCTCTTTTGCCACCATGAGGTCGACATTTTCTGACTCGAAGTAAAATGTCTGCGTAACTCTGTTTGCACCAAACTGGTTCCAGGGCTGGTTTGAAGCCACAGCCAAAGAACCAGCACTTAGCCAGGAAAACTGGTTCCAGAGCGGCACCAACACTTTGCTGGTCTAAAAGAAAAAACGCTTGCGTCAGGGGCTGGGTATGAAATTATTGTGACCAAATATAAACTATATAGTTGTATTTATTTTACACCTTAGTGGAGATTTTTGTCTTGCCTTTTTTTCCTCTTTTACTGAACCTGTGATTTTATCTCTTGTATTGTATTGTATTGTATTGCACTTGTATAATAACCCACTTCTGAGATTTTATTCTCTGGTGCTTTTCCCTCTTTGTATTAGCACCTGACTCGAGTTGTAATTTCGCTGCTAGAAACAATAACCCTCTGCAGAATGGCTGTCATATTTAGCGTTTGACATTTATACTCTAATAATAAAAATAACCAGTAAAACACCGATTGTAATTAGAATTATTGTTGGTACTAATGTAGTCAGTTTTTGTAAAGTAAACACTATTACAGGTATCCGTGCGTCTGTCTGTCGGAGCTCCGCCCTCAAATCTCAGTCCACCAATGAGCAATCTCCAAACTGTGACGCGGAACAAAACACGGAAATGCTGCAAAGAAAAGCGCGACAGGAGAGGACGACACGTCGGCTGTGTGCAGGAACTCCCCCTATTTAGGCAAAATTGAGCTTTACTAAATAAATTCCAGTGAATTTCAGGGTGCAGCGTTGTTCATCTGGTTATTCAAGTCTCTGCTTCTCGCACGTAGCAGCCTAAATGGAGAAAGATAGAGGTGTAGTTTTGGCCACAGAGCGATATGGCAGTGCAGAGTACTGGAAGTATTTAGCAAAAGATGGAGCGATACAGAGGAGAAGAGATGGCAGTGAAGGTGCACCAAAAGGAAACTCAGTCATAGGGGTGTTCAAAGTAAGATTTGTTACATTTCCTATAATCATCTATTCATACACTGCCCAGTAACACGCACACACACCGTTATTGTCTTTTATTTCAGAGCGTGTTTCTGCCTCAAGGCTATCCAGAGAGTGTCAGTGATGATTACCTGCAGTACCAATTTTGGGATACTGTGCAGGTACAGACACAGTGACTCGGAGTAGACGCCAAAACAGTTGAGGTGATTACCATCTCTGATCTCAGAGACTGTAAATGCTCCATCCACACTTATCTGTCTCTCTCTCTCAGGCTTTCTCCAGCTCTCTGTCAGGGACCCTGGCTACACAGGCCTCTCTCAAAGGAGTGGGTGTTGGAAACCAAGAGGCAACCGTAGCTGCTGCCACAGTCACCTGGTTATTAAGAGGTGAATTCCCCCAAAATACCATGAAGTAGCAGTAAGCATAAGCAATTTGTGCCACTTGTAAACATGCGTTTTTTCCTGCAGATGGAACTGGTATGTTGGGGAGAATCCTCTTTGCCTGGCAGAAGGGGTGGGGCTCATATTTATGTGTTTTTTTTATCCAATGAAAGTTTCAAAGCTTTAATTCAGCCTGCTGACTATCTATTTTTTCCTTTTATTTGTGCTCCTATTTAACTGATAGAAAAATTATTTTATAACTTTCGCTGTCTCTATCACAGGAGTAAACTGGACTCTGATGCAAAAAAATGGAGGTATGCAAGCTCAAATGTTGAAGATGTTTCAATCACTATAAAAACTACAGTATCTCGTGTTACAAATCCTTTTTTATTGCTTACCAGACTTTTTGCTGATGTTCTCAATGACATTGCCATGTTCATGGAAATACTGGCACCATACTTTCCTGCTTGCTTCACCCTGATTGTATGCTCTGCAGGTGTCTTCAAGGTAAAAAAAATCTTAATGCATAATTAAGATATATGAGAGTTAGTATTGATTTAGTCCAGTGCTGTATCTATTTAAGTAATTAAGCAAGTGAACCTTGAAAAGGAGAGAAATAAACTAGTGGTTCTCAACCTGGGGACTGAGGCTGATGCAAAGAGAGCCACAAGTTAATTTGAATCAATGAACAGATCGTAGTGGAAATGGTGATTTACAGCTTCGTAATCTGTGAAGTCTCTAGCTGTAGTGTGTCCTGGTGAATTTAACATGACTTGGTTATATTTTGTTTCAGTCTATTGTGGGAGTGGCAGGAGGAGCAACCAGAGCTGCTTTGACGGTTCATCAGGCTCGTAGAGACAACATGGCTGACATCTCTGCCAAAGATGGTAGTCAGGTACTATTGCTTGCATTTTTATTTGATGTATTTCTGTAGCACAAACTATAATAAACATCTTGATATGAACTGTCCATCCAAAAATAAAGGCACACACTAATATTTTGTCGGACCACGTTTAGCTTTGATTACAGCAAACATTCGTGGTGGCCTTATTTCCATAAGCTTCTACAATGTCACAACATTTATTTCTATCCAGAGTTGTATTCATTTTTTAAGGTCTTGTATTGACGATGCAAGACTGAAGAGCAAAGTCTTCACTAGCACATCACAAAGATTCTCAACGGGGTTAAGGTCTGGACGCATAAAACCCCAAATGCTAATTTTATTGTTTACAAATACTATGGCATGTTGAAAAGACCTCAGGTAAAAGCTTTTGCAGAACAAGATGTTTCTCTGTTTTATTGATTACAACTCTTTACACAAATCTGTAAATTCATCCTGTTTTTCCTCAGGAGACTTTGGTGAATTTGGCTGGGCTGCTGGTCAGTTTGATACTTATCCCCCTTGTCACTGATAATCCAATGTAAGTAATGTACCTAAAATGCAGAAGTTATACACAAGAGGGCTTTATAAAAACTCAATCAGAACTCACTGTTCTTCACTGTAACTGAATTAAACAGTCTGTTTTGGCTGCCTCATCCACCTTTATTTCCCTATCTCTTCCTGTCTGTCAGATTGACTCTCAGCCTCTTCTTTCTCTTCACCATCCTCCACCTTTTTGCCAATTACAAGGCTGTGCGGTCAGTTGTCATGGAAACCTTTAATGAGGCACGACTTTCAATTGTGCTGCATCAATACCTGAGTGACAAACGAATCCTGACTCCATTTGAGGCCAATCAGAGAGAACCAGTTTTCTTAGGTAATTAAAATTTTAGTTATTTGAAGTATCTGTAACTGTAGTGGCTCTAAATTACTACAAGTTGCATTTTTTTCAAATCCAGAATTTAGGAAAATCGTGCCTATTAGACTTGGAGTGAGGCTGCAGGACGTTGTTCAAAGGTAATTTCATGTGCCATTTTGCTTCTGTAATAATAAATTAAACTTTGAAATTCAACACAGCTTAATATTCACTTTGTAGTCGTTTGTTGTTTGTAGTCCAGAGGAACTTCATTTGGCTTTGAAGGAAAACAACAGGCCTTACCTATTAGGAATACAAAATGGTATGTCATGTTCTGCCTTCCTTAATGTAAAAGTATCTGTTTAAAAAGCACATAATATACTTTTTAGGTTTTTTCTTCTTTAAACTAAGTCACCTTCCTGTCAGGCTCTGTTTGTGTTTGCTTGGGACCAGAAGCAACAGTACAGGATGAAATCAAAGTGATGTGCCAGGCTCTGTGGCTTCGCAGCATGCTGAGCTGTCCAACTTCACAACAGCAAAGTGAGCCTTTACTTTTATATAAAAACTTAACTTAACTTAACTTAATAATTACACTCTTTTTCACACTATACACTTTGACTTACATGTTTTCTTAAAGGTCACTGGGAAATGGTGCATGAGAGTCACAAGCTTATGGATATGGTTTTCAGTCCATTTCTCAAAGGTGAGCACACACAAACTTACAAATAATCTGCTGTATCTTGTACTTTTAATACTAATAAAAAATTTTTTGCTAATATAATATCCAGGGGTGGAAGCTGCAGGATGGGACATAAAGCGAACTCTACTGGACTGGGATGAGTGGAGGGTTGAGTGGAAAACCAAAAGTAACTGAGCTGTGAAAAATCTGCAGTTATTTAATTGTTTATATCACATTGTTTTATTTTATATTTTAAAAATCTCTAATGTGTTTTATACTGTAGTCAATCTCAATGATGTGATAGATGTGATACAAATATGGGAGACGTTTGGGTGATTTTATTGTTTGCTAATAAAAAAAATACAAAACATGAGGATCAGTAAGTTTCATTAGTTGAAATTTTGCTATTTACCAAAGAAACATGAAACAAAAAAGCTTTTTTGCCCCAATACAAACGTTTCATACAGAAAACACTGACTTCCTGTTATCGTTTAGGGGGCGGTAACCTTTATAAGAAACTACCGGACCGCGTAGAAGAAGAAGAAACAACATCCGGTTGCGTCTGATTAGAAACGATGTATTTTGAGCCAGTGACTAAAATGTACGATCTACAGTTACATTTTAATCACGATTCTAACTGTTAAAGGGAAAATTAAGGCTTCTGCTTAACATAATGCAGGTATTCAGAATTTCAGAACGGTTACAAAAGACAAAACACAGCAGGAGAGTATTATTTTGAAAAGTCGCACCGGATGTAGATTTTCTGTTCCTGGTGATTAAAAACTAACAACAAAATCAGTTTGGTTATAAATCTTCTAATTGTATACAAAATGGGAAGATATAAATGTGCCTACAGCTGTGAAAGCTCCGGCGATTCAGATGTAAAGTTTTTTAAGTGAGTATTTGTAATATTATAAGGTTGCCCAGGCAATAATTTAGTAGCAGACCTATGAAATAATAGTTAAGCTAACTAGCACTATGATGTCAAACAGGAATCTTAAAGCTAGTTATTGATGTTTGCATGCTAAGTATGGTATACTAAGCTTTTAATGTTTGACTCGGCGCTTATTTATTATTGTGCGATTAGTAATTAGTAAATGCGGCAACGTAACAGTTATGTGTTGACCTTTCATATATAGTCTGAGTTACGGAGGGGGGGCTGAAGGCTGAGAGCTACCTGCTGCTAGTACAACTTTAACTCATTGTTGTTTACATCAGAAGTGGAGACAGACAACCAGGAAACAAAACGGATATAATGAATCCATGATGATGTCAGGGCTCTGTTCGGACTAGACCATTTGTTCCAGGACTTATTGTCCAAATTTCTCTTGTCTCTGGAGATAGGTTTTTATGACTGTACCTCTAGACAAACAGAACCATTGAGCACATTTTGTTAACTAGTACATACAGATCAGTGTAGTGTTTCCTCTGTGCAGAGCATATTGTGTCAGAGACAGACTTGGGGTTGCTGTTGTTCTAGTGAGTTGTGTGTTTCTTCAGGTTCCCCCTGTATAATCCGAGAAAGCTCAAGAAATGGCTGGACAACATGAAGTGGGAGGACTGGACTCCATCTCGCTTCTCTGTGCTGTGCATTAATCATTTTGAGGACCAATACATTGACAGAACAGGCAAATTTGTAAAACTTCGAGCAGATGCAGTTCCCACAATATTTGCATCCCCCGATGACACACAGAAAATGAAGGTTAGTATGTAGTTACCATCTGTAAAACACGCTTGGTGTCTAAGAGGTGTGCAAGGTTTCATATGCAGCAACTGTCACTGTCTCCATGATATAGGCTTCCATCAAGCCAAGAAGTAAACGACACACGGTGAGAGCATAATACACTAACATATGAAACACTGTTCAAATGGAGCTGGAAAGGTTAATAAAATCAATGACAGTAGCACATTGTAAGTGCTGTCTTCATTTGAGCTGTTCTTTACTCCAGCACTAGATCACAGTTAATACAACAAAACATCCAAACATTAATTGTTTTGTGTATTTTTTTTTCCAGTCACATGGTGCTAAAGCCTTGCAGACAAGTCCATCTCAGTCTTCAACAAACTCATCTGTCTCAACAAAACGAAACATCCAGAACAAAGAGACCAATCTGACAGAGGAAGATCCTGCTGGGTATATTACTTCTAAAGCTTTTCTGATTTAATGGTTGCATATTTATGATGCCAGTGTCAGTGAGACTCTGATGTTTGACCCATATGATTATAACATGTAATAATTAGATGTACAGTAAGTAGGAGAAAGTGTCCAAATACTGCTGGGCGTACAGTATGTACAGTATGTGTGGCGGTGCTACTGCATTTTGTGTTTGTTGTTTTCCCAGCACACTGTGATGTCATTGTTATGGTTGTCCCGAGAAACTAAAGTCACTAGGATGTTACTGATGACGTAATAAGATTTTTGACTCCTCAGTAGAAGGCAGTTTTTAGGAGTGCTGGTTGGTTAGTTGTTCTGTTTTTTGCAAAATATTAAAAAGCCGTCACGTGTACTGTGCATTTTATTTGACAGTATCTGGAAGCAACAAGAGCCCAACAGCAAATTTCTACCTGGTGTATGTTGACTCAACTCTCTCACCATGCTTTGGTCCAAATCCTCCTAACTTTAAATTGTGGTTATCCTATACTAATAGTATGGAATACTATATGTTCTTATTATGTGTTGTTCTTTACTGTTTTTATTATCAGAGACAAAGACTCAAAAAAGTGTGACAAATGGAGGATCATAGTTGATGAAGGGTTGATGAAGATAGAGTCATTTCCACATTTCTTCCATGGAGATTACTGTGTACCACAGGTAAGTGGTCTGCACTGTAGACTATACAGTATATGGTATGACAACCAGTGTTTTGATAATGTAATGATCTTGTTTATGTTTGTTTGTTTATAGCATCAATTATGGCAATTATTGTTTGAGCAAATCAAAAAGCTTCTGCTCTTCTTTTTAAAATTGACATTATTACTATATTTCCATTTGTTATTTTCCACATGCACAAACAGGACATTCAATGGGCTCCAGATAGTAATGTTAGTGTAAGTAGTCAGCACGATCTTAAATCTTGAAACACATATACAATATTTTGCTTCTTTATGCTTTGACATCTACGTTTTGAAAAAAGTTGTATTTTTCACAGATGGAATATAAAGATCCTGAAAACGTGATAGAGGTAACTGAAACTATGATCTCAGTCTTGTGACCAGACAGCAAACCGAAGGGACTGAGATCATTAATGAAATCACGGTGTATTTTTGTATGATGTAATGTGACACCAGGTGGGAGAGCCGTGGCAGTGGCTTGGATTGGATGTCAGAGGACCCCTGCCTCAAACAGCGAATGAACATAAATACATTTTGACCGTGACAGATTACTACTCCAAGTGGGTGGAAGCTGTGCCAATGCAGTCGTGCCTCCCTCCACATGTGGCGAAGCACATCGTGGATATCATTGCCCACTTTGGATACCCGCTCAGAATCCTCTCCAGGCTCCCTCATGACATAGTCCACAAAGTGAGTGCATGACTCTAGAGAAAGCTGATGTCGTCTTTTGTTTTATAAAATGCCTAGTGATAAGGTGCTAATGTACAGCAAGAGACATCAGCATTAAAGTCATGTTTAAGACCAGGAACTTGTATTTTTTAGCATGTACTAAAAAGCAAATATACCTGAATTTTACTGTCCAGTACACAGACTGTATATAAAGATGGTCTAGTATAATAGTAGACACCTGTGTCAAAAAACACCAGCCACATGTTTTAGTTCTTCTGAAAGAGTTATATTGTCAATTAACTATACACATTTCAATAATATACTATTTTAATAGAGTAATATGTATTGCATTGTAATATGCGGTATTGTGTCCTAATCACATCACATACATAATATGTGTCTCCGTGCTAGATCAACAGGGAACTAAAAGATCAACTGAAGGTCACCGTCACCCTTGTGGTCTATCATCAGCAGACTGGGACTGCGGATCTGGTCACACAGCAGCTGATTGACAGGTCTTTACACAGAGTGCTTTGTGAATGACCAGATTTGGTATTTTCTGTTATTTGTGACAATTTATACCACATGTTACAGTTTTACCATAGTGGGATATAATTTGTATTTTGAGATGAAAGCAACCTCTGTCTCCCACCACACTTGATTTAGTATAGTTTGTTCCAGTGTTGGTGTCTGGTGGTGTCAAATATAGATCTAATTGTCACATTAATGGGACTGTTACTTGAGATAAAATCTAATTTGTAATGTGGACATTATGACCCACTAAGTTTATTCCCTTGGCTATAACAGCCTGAAAAGTACTAGAAAGGCAATGTAGCCTTCAAAACCAGGCATTGAAGGTAATGTAACAATTTGAAATATAAATTCCAAACAATGCAATGATGCATCACCCTGCTCCAAATTGAAATGATGTTGACCAGTTCGGCTAAAAATACACTAAACCAAATAAGTGGCCCAGAGATACAGTGTACATAAAGGGTATTGTGGCTAATTTGTGTAGTGCCTTCTTCTGGTGGTTTGTTAATACTATAATTTCTTCTAATTGGTGCCTCTCAACAGGATGGTAAGTGATTTAGTAGAAGAGCATGCTGCTGACTGGGATGTCTACCTGCCTGCCAAGGTTTTCAGTCTGTGTTTCAAAGAACATTCAAAGACGAAAAAGAGGCCTTTTTCTGTGCTGTGCTGCGGAGGACTGGAACCTGTCCATTCCCCCAGAGGACTAAATGTAAGTGCAAGTTTTAATGTGAGCTTCGATGAGTCTTTGTATTAGATATAGTGTAAGATGACTTATGTTCTTACTTCTCTTATGTACAGTATGCTTATTCCAAGATCCGAGAGAGTGCTTTTGTGGTTAGATAGTGATTGAAGGTATGTTTGAGTTTAATCTGTTGTTTTTGTGATCAAGTACAAGCCATACATTCAATTCAGTTTCTACATTTGGTGACAAAAACAAGTAATGTATGATGTGTCTCACCATGTGTTATTATTTTCCAGGTTCCTTGAGGTGGGATTCACTGGTCATGGAGGAACTGTTATTTAGTCCAGTAGTTAGACTAGAATAAGAACTTGTTTGACTGGTGGTGATTGTTTTTAATAAATTGCCTTAGAAATCCTCAAAAATACGGGAACAACATCTAGCAGTGCAGTAACAAGTGGCCAAAAGTTAAGTAAGGTGATGCACATTTGGCCTTTAGCCATATAGGTTGGGTTGATGGAACATCTTGAATTACGTTACATGTAATGATGTGACTTCCTGTTTCAAATGCTGCCCTACCTGGTGTTTGTTCACCAAGAAAAGCTCAGTTACTTCAGCCAGTCCAGGCATTTAAGATGACAAATGTAAGGCTCATGCTCTTGATTAGTTTTATTCTTGCTATTGTCAATGAACTCTAATAAACTTTCTTAATAGATTTGAGTAATGTTTGTTTTTGTTATTTCTCTTTTATACAAAATGTGACAGCGTTATTCAAGATTATAAATTTTGCTAACAGCACGACTTGTTTTTAACCTAGAGGAAATGAAGCGTCAGATGTTTCATTCACATGATGTTACACAGTCACCGTGCAGTATGTAATGCCTCCGCAACACATGAAGTACTGCTGTTATGTCTGATCTGCATTGCTTAGTTTTGCAGAGATGAGTTACAGTAAATATGTTTACAAAAACACATCTTTCTTCTTCATCTCATTTTATTATTTCATCCTTTTAATACTTTGATTCAAAATGTCTGATAGGACAATAGCTGATTTTCAACAGCATATTTTCTACACAGCAATCTCTAAATGGATGACTGTGATATCTTTAAACAGTCTCTCCCAAAAAAATACTTGTTATATGTAATGTATTACGTTAATGTACAGATGTGTTTGTTGTGGTGTTAAGGAAGCCTGTTTGTTTCACTAGGGAGGGAACATAATGAAGCTTTATAATGATGAAGCTTTGAACGTCCATGAGAAACCACAATAATTCATTGTGTTGGATGGGAGCCTGCTCATATCTTGGTAAATTTTGCATTTTTTTGTTTAAATGCACCCAGGGTTTGGAGAAATGACAAGATAAACCTTCACCTGGAAAGGCTGTCTTCACATCAGGAAACATCATATTCAAAAAGTGTTTCCTGGGGAGTGTAATTGTTCTAAACAGAGCAAAATGATCCATGTACAATGTGGGAGGCCACTTTAAAAATCTCTCTACACTGTGTTGTTGACTGACAGTAGAACCGATGATTAGGAATAAAGGAGGTGCCATCTGTTGGTTGATGGTTAAGGTGCAGCTGCTGTGGATGCTGCTGTGATCGGCCGTCGCTGTGCAGTGAAGGCGTTTTTTTTTTTTCCTGTGTGCAACCAACCGCAAGAAATGGTGAGTGAGGAAAACACACACAGCTCACAATATAATGGTCTGTCGACTCGTCAAACCTTATTCCAGTCAGCCCTTCTGGCTTTCTTTCAGCGTTAACGTGTGTGCTGTCAGTAGCTGAGCCCAGCTTGTCAAAAAAAAAAAGCGACCACCTCGAAGCTGATGCCTTTGTTTAGCTAACCATTGCTAACGTGCGGTTAGCTTCCCTAACGTCAACATACTAGCTCACTCACGCTGGTCATTGTGTTATTATGCTGTAGTCGGTGTTCGACGTTAGCTGATCTAGGTCTAGGCAGAATGACCTCGAAAATAACATTGTCCTTGGCAAGTGACAGCTCGATCGACAAACTTTGTTTAAGATGAAATGGCTAAGTAGACGTAAGGAGGCCAACTAGCTAAAGTTGTCAATAGACACTGTAACACTTAGCTAGCTTAGCTCGGCTATACGTTATTCTCTGTTAAATAGCTTGGCGTTAAGCAAGATTAAAATGCTTGGGTGGCGTTATCCGGTAGATGTAGGTATTTTAACGTTGGACACCATAAGACCAGGTGTCACTTTTTAGTTAGTCGTGGGCCCAGAGTTCCCATGCCCCGTGGAAGCTACTTCAGCTAGCAGTTGTCTGGCTAACGTTGTAGCCACTGTTAAGATTTTCTCGTCATGACGCCGACCAGCAGCTGCTAGCTCCCAGGAGTTGCCCTGGTTTGTTCATAAACTTTACGCGACTTACCTGACCCACCAAACTTCCATAATTGCCAGTTTCATATTGGTTAATTTGGCTAGTATTGTCAGAGGCACTTTAAGTTAGCTAACACATGGATGTCTTATACCTGATTTGCTTTAGCATTAGCCAACAACAGTTCAGCTGTCACAGCTTCGAGTTTCAATGGACTCTACCTTTGCTGTAATGGTCTAGCTACATTATCACTAGATGTTCACACTGTCTACACGACGTTTGTGTTACTGTCCTGTTGGAGAATCTCCTCTTGTGTTTTGCCAACACACACTTGCACTATGTTGCACATAAACCCCATGCTTTTGCTTCATTGATTAATATTTGAGTGATAAAATGGAAGTAGTAACAAGTAGATGATCGAAATGAGCCTTACTCTCACTCTTACTGGACATCTTGTTTTGACATAGGAAATGAGAGGACATCATACATCAAGCATATCTTGGTTGTTGTTCTAGCTTCAGAGGAACATTATTAAAACGCTAACATAGATCTAATACCTGATTTGCTTTAGCTTTAGCCAACATAGATTGCAGCATTGTAATTTAGAAAACTGCTTCTATAAGGTCAACAGAATAGTTTTTTCTAAAGTGAATATCTATGGAAACTATCAGCGGGTCAATTTCACTAATTTCTCTACCACTTGATCTCACTTCAGGATGTGTTTCTAATGATCAGACGTCACAAGACAACTATCTTCACGGATGCCAAAGAATCTACAACAGTCTATGAACTCAAGCGCATTGTGGAAGGCATTTTAAAGAGGCCACCTGAAGATCAGAGGCTTTATAAGGTGATATTATGAGTTTCCCTTGTATAATACATTTCAGAACAAAACTGAACTGTTAAAATAACCATTCGGTGGGCCATGTGCCTAAATAAAGTGACTGCTTTTTGGTTATCGTTGTTCATCCTCATCTGTTGTGTGATGATGTAACATGTCCATGATAGTTTAGAAAAGTATTTTTGCTTAAAGCACTATCTTCTGGTTGGATAGATCAATATAAATTTAAACAATATAAAAATCAAGTGCAAAGCTGCTTTTTTCCTTAACCATTTACAGGATTCTTCAGCTTGAATATTACACAGATTTTCATAAAAGGGTGTATTAAGTGTGATAAGGTGATAAGTTTTCACCCATTACACTGAGATTTACACTCACATTTAGTTATTTGGTAGATGCTTTTATCCAAAAAAGCTTAAAAGTGAGGTACAAGGCAAGCAAAATATCTAAGCCAAGTAGAAAAACCATAAAGTGCTATAGAAAGAACTTGAGAAGAACACTTGACAGCTCTTCTCAGATGCTGCTGAAAGGGCTGATAATGTGTATCATGAAATAAAAATATAACTTTTTTTTTTTCTTCAACAGGATGATGTCTTGCTGAACGACAGTCAAACTCTTGGAAATTGCGGCTTCACAAATCAAACAGCCCGACCTCAGGCACCAGCCATGGTGGGATTAGCTTTCCGTCTGAGTGGTAAGAAGTTTATTCTTTGATCAATTTTGATTTTCACTTTATTTCTAGGCTACTACTTATTTCTACTTCAATCTTCACCAAGGCACATTATAAAACAAAGCATTACCAACACCACAGATTACATTTATCAGCAACACTAGTATTTATCACATCAGACCTTGTGGAAGACAGTTACTGTACAGACATTCAGCGTTAATCACCAAGGCCAACTAAGAACCTCAACTCTGATTTGACAGTTTGATTAAACCAAGGAACAAAATCATTCTTAAGTCTCTGAAACGTGTTTTCAGTGGCAGTAGCTGATACTCTTTAGATAAAATAAGGGTCTGATATTACTAACTAAAGAAGGCATTCTTTTAGTGTGCCCTATTTAAAAACCTGACTCCAAAGAGCAGTAGCAGTTTGTTCAGCTGTGTTGTAGTTTTGTCACTAATCATTCACATGATTTATTTGAAACAAAGGTTGCTCAAGTAGCTCAGATTTTGTCCTGTCTCTTGTTGCTCTCTTCTCCATTTTAAATTGACTTTTTCTGCCACTCACACAGATGATTCATTTGAGCAGCTGAGGATTGAGCCCTTCTCCACCCCCCCTGAGCTCCCTGATGTCATGAAGCCCCAGGACTCGGGAAGCACAGCCAATGAGCAGGCTGTACAGTGAGGGAGAGGGCGGGGAAGTGAGAGGGACACACAGGGGGTCAGAGGGAGGATGCACGGGGGAAGGGAGGGGTTGAATTTTGGGAAGTGATGCCTCAGCGGGTGTGTTTTATCTCAAAGATGACAAATCTTCAGCTGGGCATAAACAAACACAAACAAGAATTCCCCTTGTTGTAAATGTGAGGGCGGGTGCTTCAACGTGGTTCATTTGTCCTGAAATCGGTGAACGCATGCTAGATAAATCGATAATTTCACACAAGACCCTTCAGCCATACCTGGCGGACTTGTCACGACACTCAGTCATCCATGGGATTGGTAAAGGCTGAACATAAAGAATTGTACCTCGTATTTAATGAATTCTAGTCTTTATTTGGGGTAAGGCAAATGCTGCCTGCCTTGTTTTTTTATTTTGCTGGCATAAATGTGGGATTTGAAAAGGTGTGACATTTTTAGGCTTTTATGTTTGTGTGTTTCTTTATTAAACTATTGCTAGGATATAACATGCTTTTGGTCTAGGAGTTTGTGAATTTCTAAGTTACTATCTGTAATTCAAGAACTATTCAACAGTATGAATCTGAAATAAAATAGATTCACTAGTTGGAAAAAGAACTGGCAGTAAGATGAACATTTCTTAGTATGGACCTAACAACAGCTGTAGTTTCATACTGAAGTTGCTCAGAGAAGTAAATGAGACTGAATGCACTCAGCTGCAGTTATCTACAACGCATGTAACACAGGTGTTGACCTGGTTTTAAAAATGGGGGGGGGGGGGGGGAGGGAGGGGGGAGGGAGGGAGGGAGGGAGGGAAGTGACTGGAATACCAGCTATGAAAATTAAATTAGTAGTGATTAATGATAACCCTAACCCTAGGTGAGAAGTAACTATTCAACGTTTGTTTCTTATAAAATAATGGCAATGTTGAAATCTTGATTTCAATCATTATCCCTAATAGTTTATAGTAAACAAAAGATATTCTAAGTTAAACAGTGTGTGGTGTTAGTGGGCTGCATATTTTACCATCCATCATGACAGAATTATTGCCCATAGTTCTAGTTAATGCTACAGCTTTTGTTGCATTATGCACCATTAACACCTACACATTCCTGTGCTACAATTTTAAGGGAGAAACAAAAATAAACTCTTCTTGAGCACTTGGTCTCATGCTGTAGAAAACGTCAACTGAAAACAACCCTCCTCGTTAAATTCTGATCTGAGGGTGATGCTCTTAACGGGAAACAATTGCAAGTTGCAGCTGTTTAAGTGGGACATGATCTTAAGTTGCACTTGTAACTGATTTAACATTAAAACATTTTTTTTTATCCTTGTGCACTGTTGTATTTCTGCACTGAATATCTCTGTAGTTATGCACATTCAAACACAGTGTGATGAGTACGACAAAGTAGTAATTTCTCATTACATGTTAAAACATGAGGCAACAGCAGCTTTTATTCCATAGCATCTCATCTTTGTAGTGCCAAATAAAAATATCTTCCACATACAATAGCATAACTTGAGACAGACATTTAGAGACGTATAAGTGGAGCAGCATGTCATTTTAGTAAGATTAAAGTAATAAGTACAATTAAATTATACCCAGAATCAGTCAAATAGGATGTTTTTTACTATTGCTGTTTTATGTAAACCATTACATTT